>NC_041392.1:233473049-233487918 GCF_002162155.2 Triticum dicoccoides
GAAACCCAAGGGAAAAAGGGCTAGGTGGCAAATGGTAAAACCAAGGTTGGGCATTGCTGGAAAAGTTTTAATCAAGGCGAACTATCAAGGGGTTCCCATTATCACTGATGGGGTTATGTACCTAGGGTAGGGTCATGGACCTGATCTAAGTACCTTACCCAAGGACACCCTTAGAAGAAGTCGCCTTCCAGTCGACCAACGAGGGACACACTCGACTGACTTGAAGGACTCGACCACGAAGACTCACTCGACCACCAGAAGGTCAAGAGGCACTCTGCACTGCAACGGCCTGTAATCAAGTAGACTTTATGATAGTAAAGGCACTTTATGTGGGGCGTTACCAGTAATGCCCCAGACTTAACTCACCTTAAACCCTCTCCTACGTGGGCTGGCTGGGGTCCTGGCGCACTCTATATAAGCCACCCCCCTCCACAGGCAGAAGGGTTCGGCACCTTGTAGCTCATATACTCATAATCCACTCAACCGCCTCCGGGCTCCGAGACGTAGGGCTGTTACTTCCTCCGAGAAGGGCCTGAACTCGTACATCCTTTGTGCTTACAACCTCTCCATAGCTAGGACCTTGCCTCTCCATACCTACCCCCCACTCTACTGTCAGGCTTAGAACCACGACAGTTGGCGCCCACCGTGGGGCAGGTGTTTTAGCGATTTTGTGGAGAAAGTTGCGATTCTTCCGAGTACTTTCATCATGGTGTCTGCTGGAGTTTTGGTCGGGGGTCAAGAGATCCGTCTCGGCACTCTCACCTTCATCGCCGACGACTCCGCATGGCTCCAGGAGGCTCCACTCGACGTGGATGCGCTCCCCGTCCGCGGTGCGACGCATTTTCGTGCATGTGTCCGTGGCGTTCTGCTGCGGCAACCGTCGACCCAGTATCGGTCGGCTCCTTTATCGTCCACCCTCCCGGTCTCCCGCCAGCGCAAGCGCTCAGGCCGGTCGAGGCTTCAGCGATGGGTGAGGCACGCGGTGGCTCGCCAATCGGCCACCACCCAAGTTGCGGCAATCGAGCCCGATGAACCTTTCTACGGCTTGTTCGATCAGTCGACTGGCTCCGTAGAGACTGCATCCGAGTGCGGTAGCAGTGACCCAGCGGCGGAAATCTTGATGGTCGACGGGCCCCACAGTCCCCCTGGCTTCGCTCGT
This sequence comes from Triticum dicoccoides, assembly GCF_002162155.2. Lineage (NCBI taxonomy): Eukaryota > Viridiplantae > Streptophyta > Magnoliopsida > Poales > Poaceae > Triticum > Triticum dicoccoides. Next base: position 233,474,209 of record NC_041392.1, read on the forward strand.
GGTGGTGGAGCAGGTGACGGCGGCGACCCTACACGAGGCTACGAAGAGTACCAGCCCGAGCCACTCGACTCTCTGCAATGAGAGGAACTTCGCCGCAGGAACGAGGATCCCCTGCGTATTCCCATCGCAGGAGAAACCCCCGAGGCTCGTGCCTTGGAGGAGGCGCGTCTGGCCAATTTGGCCGAGCGCACTCGACTGGAGAACCTTCAGCGAGCACTCGACGAGCGCGCGCGGCAACGAGTTCCCGACACCAGTCGACGTCAACTCTTCCCGCCGACTCAGGTATATCAAACCCCAATTCAGAATCTAGCAGCTGCGACCCGTATAGCAGAGTCCATCCAGCCTTCGCAGTCGGAAGCTGGCAGAGGTTTGCTGCAGATCAGGGATCTACTCCGGGCAGCAGGAGATCAGAATTCAGCCGTGTCTCAGTCGCGCAACAGAATTCACAGTCGATCCGTCACTGTGAATACGGTTCAGTCGGCGCACAGCCCCAGATCGCCTCCGCGGCGCGAAGGGCACGGGAATCAGCGAGATCAATATGACGACAGACTCGACCGAGATGACAGGCGTCGAGTGCCCTATTCCCCTCCGAGGGGTGGGTCTTACGCTCCTCGGCAGCCAGATGATAGGCGTCAGTACAGTACAGGGCGTAGGGTTCTAGTCGACCCCAGAGAACCAGGCTTCGACGCGCGATCCATTATCGTGCAAGGGTTGGTCGACCGGAACAGAGCCCATCGAGGTGGACTCGACAGAGATGTACCCACAAGCAGTCGAGTGCATGTTTCTGGTCCTGAATGTTTCAGCAGAGCTATCAGAGCCGCAGTTATCCCTCCCAATTTCAGGTTGGCATCAGGAGTCAGCAAGTTCACTGGTGAGTCAAAGCCTGAAACTTGGCTTGAAGACTACCGAGTGGCAGTTCAGATTGGTGGTGGGAACGACGAGGTGGCCATGAAGCATTTGCCCCTCATGTTGGAAGGTTCTGCCAGGGCATGGTTGACTCAATTACCTCCTAGCAGCATTTACACTTGGGAAGATCTGTACCGAGTGTTCGTCAGGACGTTTGAAGGAACTTGCAAGCGACCAGCTGGATTGACAGAGTTGCAAGTCTGCGTGCAGAAAACTAATGAGACTCTCAGAGAGTATATTCAGAGGTGGATCACTTTGCACCACACTGTGGAGAATGTGTCTGATCATCAGGCAGTCTGCGCCTTCAAAGATGGTGTCAAGAACAGAGAACTGAGTTTGAAGTTTGGTCGAACCGGTGACATGACCTTGAGTCGGATGATGGAGATTGCTACCAAGTACGCCAACGGCGAAGAAGAAGACCGACTCCGAAGCGGCAAGCACAAGCCGAGTCAGTCGGAAAAAGGAAACACCAGTCGGAAACAGAAGCGGAAGGCTGAACCGGCAGCTCCTGGAGAGGCTCTGGCCGTGACTCAAGGAAAGTTTAAGGGGAAACCAAAAGGATCCTGGAACCCCAAGAAGGTAAAGGATAAAGAAGGGAACGACGTGATGGATATGCCATGTCACATCCACACGAAGAAAGACGAAGAGGGGAATATCATTTACCCGAAGCACACCACTCGCCAATGTCGACTCCTGATCCAGCAGTTTCAGGGAAAACAGTCTAAGGACAAGGAGAAGGAGTCGGACAAGGCCGAAGACAAGGAGGACAGTGAGGAAGGATATCCGCATATCAACTCCACTCTGATGATCTTCGCAGATGTGGAAAGCAGAAGTCGACTGAAAGTGATTAACCGAGAGGTGAACATGGTTGCCCCCGCAAAAGCAAATTATCTGAAGTGGTCTCAAACACCCATCACATTCGACCAATCTGATCACCCGACTCATATTGCCACCCCTGGGAGGCAAGCTTTGGTGGTCGATCCAGTTGTCGAAGGCACTCGACTGACAAAGGTGCTGATGGATGGTGGAAGTGGGCTGAACTTATTGTATGCAGACACATTGAAAGGTATGGGCATTCCGATGTCCCGACTGAGCACTAGTAACATGAGCTTTCATGGAGTTATACCAGGGAAGAAGGCCGAGTCACTCGGCCAGATAGCTTTGGACGTGGTGTTTGGCGATTCAAAGCATTTTCGCAAAGAAAAGTTGACGTTTGAGGTCGTGGATTTTCAAAGTGCATATCATGCCATTTTAGGGAGACCAGCTTACGCGCGGTTCATGGCTCGACCATGCTACGTATACCTCAAATTGAAGATGCCCGGTCCCAAAGGAGTGATCACTGTCACCGGTGATAGGAAAAAGGCAGAAGAGTGCTTTCAGAAGGGCTCCAAGATTGCCGATTCCCAGGTGACGGCAGTCGAGTTCGAAGAATACAAGCAAAACGCAGATCCGAGTGACTTGCTGCGATCCAAGAAGCCCGCCACAGAGTCTGCATTCCAGTCGTCCGGTGAGACGAAGCCTGTTCACATTCACCCGACCGACCCCGAAGCAGCTCCGACCCGTATCTCCACGACACTCGACCCAAAATAGGAAGAAGCGCTCATCCAGTTCCTCCGTGAGATCTGGGACATTTTTGCATGGAAGCCCGCTGACATGCCAGGTGTTCCCAGGGGACTGGCTGAGCATCGCCTAAGAGTCGACTCATCTGCAAAACCAGTCAAAGAGCATCTTCGGCGGTCCGCCGTCCAGAAGAGAAAAGCCATTGGCGAAGAAGTGGCTCGACTGTTGGCGGCAAGATTTATCCGAGAGATATACCACTCCGAGTGGCTCGCTAATGTCGTCATGGTTCCTAAGAAGGACAAGTCGCTCCGAATGTGCATTGATTTCAAGCACATCAACCGGGCCTGCCCGAAAGATCATTTTCCTCTCCCTCGCATAGATCAAATTGTTGACTCGACCGCGGGATGTGAGAGGCTATCTTTTTTAGATGCCTACTCCGGGTACCACCAGATCCGTCTGTACGGGCCCGACGAGGTAAAAACAGCTTTCATCACTCCATTCGGGTGCTTCTGCTATATCACCATGCCGTTCGGCCTCAAAAATGCCGGAGCCACATTTATGCGAATGATTCAGAAGTGTCTACTCACTCAAATGAGTCGGAATGTGGAAGCTTATATGGATGATATCGTTGTCAAGTCGCGGAAAGGTTCCGACCTGCTCGCTGACCTCTCTGAAACATTTGCCAACCTCAGAAGGTATGATATCAAGCTCAATCCATCAAAGTGCACATTTGGAGTTCCTGGTGGCAAGTTACTCGGTTTTCTCGTTTCCGAACGGGGAATCGACGCTAACCCAGAGAAGATTGGCACTATTCTCCGAATGAAACGCCCTGTGCGAGTGCATGATGCCCAGAAGCTTACTGGATGCTTGGCCGCATTAAGTCGATTCATCTCACGACTCGGTGAAAAGGCATTACCTCTTTACCGACTGATGAAGAAGACAGACAAGTTCGAGTGGACTCCAGAAGCTGATGCAGCGTTTGCCGAGCTAAAAGCTCTGCTCTCCACCCAGCCGGTGCTTGCTGCTCCAATCAGCAAAGAGCCTCTGTTGCTCTATATCGCAGCCACAGGGCAAGTCGTCAGTACTGTGCTAACGGTCGAGCGGGAAGAAGAAGGAAAAGCTCTCAAAGTTCAGCGCCCAGTGTATTATTTGTCTGAAGTCTTGACTCCATCCAAGCAGAGATATCCTCATTATCAGAAGCTTGTGTATGGAATATACATGACCACAAAGAAGGTTGCTCATTATTTCTCTGATCATTCCATCACAGTCGTCAGTGACGCTCCACTATCAGAGATTTTGCACAACAGAGATGCAACTGGTCGAGTGGCCAAATGGGCGATTGAACTTCTTCCCCTTGATATCAAGTTTGAGGCAAAGAAAGCCATTAAGTCCCAGGCAATAGCAGATTTCCTTGCCGAGTGGATTGAACAGCAGCAGCCGACTGAAGTTCACTCGGAGCATTGGACCATGTTTTTTGATGGCTCTAAGATGTTGAATGGTTCCGGTGCTGGGGTTGTCCTGGTTTCCCCCAGAGGAGATAAGCTCAGATATGTGCTCCAGATTCACTTTGATTCCTCCAACAATGAGGCAGAATATGAATCCCTCTTATATGGGTTGCGCATGGCCATTTCACTCGGCGTCCGTCGCCTGATGGTCTACGGCGACTCGGATTTAGTGGTCAATCAGGTGATGAAAGAGTGGGACGTGAGAAGCCCAGCCATGACTGGATACTGCAGTGCAGTGAGGAAGCTGGAAAAGAAGTTCGAGGGGTTGGAGCTCCATCATATACCCCGACTGAAAGATCAAGCAGCTGATGATCTAGCAAAGATAGGTTCCAAGAGAGAAGCCATCCCGAGTGGTGTGTTCTTGGAGCATATACACACTCCATCAGTCAAAGAAGATCCTTTCACCGAAGAAACTCCACAGCCCAAGAGTGCCGCAGATCCGACTGAAGTTGAAGTCCCAGCGGTGGTCGACTTGATCATGGAGGTTTTGGTGGTCATTCCCGACTGGACGATTCCGTATGTCGCATATATCCTGAGGAAAGAGATCCCGGAGGATGAGGAAGAGGCTCGACAGATCGTCCGTCGATCTAAGGCCTTTACCGTAATCAAAGGACAATTATACAGAGAAAGCGCGACTGGAGTTGGTCAGAAGTGCATAACACCAGAAGAAGGTCGACTCATCCTCAATGATATTCACTCGGGGACCTGTGGTCATCATGCGTCCTCTCGGACCATCGTGGCCAAAGCATACAGAGCCGGATTTTACTGGCCAAAGGCGAATGAGATGGCAAAAGAGATAGTGGATAAGTGCGAGGGATGTCAATTCTACTCGAATATGTCACACAAGCCTGCGTCGGCTCTGAAGACCATTCCACTCGTCTGGCCTTTCGCAGTATGGGGATTGGACATGGTCGGTCCTTTGAGAACAGGACGAAGTGGCTTCACGCATGTACTGGTGGCAGTCGACAAGTTCACCAAGTGGATCGAGGCTAAACCAATCAAGAGCCTTGACACCGGTACTGCTGTTAGCTTCATCAGGGAACTAATATTCAGATATGGAGTCCCACACAGCATCATTATGGATAATGGGTCGAACTTTGACTCAGAGGAATTCAGAGCTTTCTGCAACTCCCAGGGCACACGGGTCGACTACGCTTCAGTCGCCCATCCGCAGTCGAATGGACAAGCAGAGCGAGCTAATGGACTGATTCTTAAGGGATTGAAGCCTCGACTGATGCGTGATCTCAAACACGCGGCTGGAGCTTGGGTCGACGAACTTCCCTCAGTACTCTGGGGACTGCGGACCACACCTAATCGGTCGACCGGAAGAACTCCATTCTTCTTGGTCTACGGAGCTGAAGCAGTCTTGCCGAGTGATCTTCTCCACAATGCTCCTCGAGTTGAAATCTACAACGAAGTAGAGGCTGAACAAGCGCGGCAAGACGCAGTCGACCTTTTAGAGGAAGAAAGGGAGATGGCTCTGATCCGGTCGACCATCTACCAACAAGATTTGCGTCGTTTCCACGCCAGAAATGTGAGAGGTCGAGCCTTCCAGGAAGGAGATTTGGTTCTCCGAGTGGATCAGCACAAACCACACAAGCTTGCTCCTTCTTGGGAAGGCCCCTTCATCGTCACCAAGGTTCTCCACAATGGGGCGTACCGTCTTTACAACGTCAAGCATAATATCGACGAGCCCCGAGCTTGGAACGCGGAGCTACTCCGCCCATTTTACACTTAAGTTTTATCACTCGGATGAGTTGCAATAAAGTACTTCTGTAGTTCATGGACCTCAAAATAATAGTGTCATAGTCCCTCCATAATTTCTGTCGCTTTTTATTGTCCAATAAAATTCCCCCTCAGTGGGTGACTTAGCTGCGAATCCGTTTCGCCTAAGTTTGTAAAAATCCTACCGAGTGGTAAGCCAGCCTTCCACTCGGGGGCTTAGCTGCAGCCCTGTGCTCGCCTAAGTTATAAAAATCCTACCGAGTGGTAAGCCAGCCTTCCACTCGGGGGCTTAGCTGCAGCCCTGTGCTCGCCTAAGTTATAAAAATCCTACCGAGTGGTAAGCCAGCCTTCCACTCGGGGGCTTAGCTGCAGCCCTGTGCTCGCCTAAGTTATAAAAATCCTACCGAGTGGTAAGCCAGCCTTCCACTCGGGAGCTTAGCTGCAGACCTGTGCTCGTCTAAGTTACAAAAATCCTACCGAGTGTAGAGCAACCCTCTCACTCGGGGGCTTAGCTGCAGTCCAAGCACTCGCCTAAGTTATCAAAATCCTACCGAGTGTAGAGCAACCCTCTCACTCGGAGGCTTAGCTGCAGTCCAAGCACTCGCCTAAGTTATCAAAATCCTACCGAGTGTAGAGCAACCCTCTCACTCGGGGGCTTAGCTGCAGTCCAAGCACTCGCCTAAGTTATCAAAATCCTACCGAGTGTAGAGCAACCCTCTCACTCGGAGGCTTAGCTGCAGTCCAAGCACTCGCCTAAGTTATCAAAATCCTGCCGAGTGAAGAGTAAACCTCTCACTCGGGGACTTAGCTGCAGCCCAGTGCTCGCCTAAGTGGACTGAAGAATAAGTCGATTGCAGTAAAGGCGCCTTGCTTTGAACCTGCAAAAGACATTTTGAGCCAAAGGCAATCATATTCAAGCACCAAATTCAAGTTTGAATCGATATCTAAAGGAACCGAGAGTGCTCAGGCGTTAAGCCTGTTAAGGTTTATCGGTTACAATTCCACTCGGCATACCGAGGCAAATTTAAAAGCGTCGAGCCAGAATAAGTTTTTTACCCCTCCTGTGGAGGGCTGGAAGGAGCAACGAATTCATCAAGGTCAATTCCGTCGGCGATCCGAGTTGCAGCTGCAAGGAAAGTTTCCATAAAGGACCTGAAGTCGTGCTTCTTGGTATTGGCCACCCGAAGGGCCGCCAGCTTCTCTTCTCGTGCGTCCTTACAGTGGACTCAGGCAAGACACAGAGCAACATCTGCACCACACCGAGCCGAGGACTTCTTCCATTCCTGCACTCGACCAGGGATCGTGTTCAACCGGGCCATCAGCGATTCAAGGTCATTCTGAAGTGTCTCCTCAGGCCAAAGCGTCGAGTCGATGCGAGATGTGGCGGCCTTCAGCCTTGCGAGATAGTCCACGACAGCTGCAACACGGGACTCCAGTCGGAGAACATCCATGGCAACTTCATCGTTCACCGGAGAATTGACGGGGTCGAGGTTTGGCTCCAGCCGGCTAGTTTCTTCTTCAAAGTTTTGACAAAATTCTGCAAGGGTGATCACTAAGTCAAGGAGATGGTCGAATGGAAAAATCACAATTGGAAATGTCTGCCAAGCATAGAGGTTTACCTTCAAGCATAAGAAACAGCTTCTTGGCAAGTCCACTCAGGAAGGCCTCCAGATCAGTTTTCTTCCCAGTCAATTTGGCGACTTGGTCGGTCAGGGCAGCTTTATCAGTTTTCAGTCGACTGACCTCCTTGTTGGCAATCCCAAGAGCAGCTTTCAGATTGGTATTGTCTTTTTCGAGCTTGGTGACTGAAGCTAACTTCTCGTCAGCAAGCTTGATCTTCTCAGCTAGCTCAAGGTCTTTCTTCTGTTGGGCCTCCCTTACCTTACCTGCAAGTTACAGCAAGATCAGATTTTGAAACAAGCAAGGGGAAAAGCAGTCGTCAGGGTCTCACCAAACATACCTTCGGTCTCCTCCTTTGCCTTTGTCAGCTTCTCCTGAACCAGCTTCAAGCTCAGCTCGACTTGAGTATGCTTGTGCTCCAGCTCTGAGTAGCGAGCCACAAGATCACAAGAGTTCTGCGAAGAACCAATCGACTAAATGTCAAATCTAATTCACTTCCGAGTGAAAAAGGGAAAAACTCACGTTTCTAAGACTACAGCCGAATACAAGCATTCGACCGTAGTCTCGGGGACTACACCCAGTGGGTGCACTCAGCGTGCCCCCACTAATCCTGTTGAAGACAAAGTCGACCAGTCGACCTCAAAAAAAAAGAAGATGTATTCTCTAAGACTGTGATCAACTGCAAGCAGTCGACCACAGTCTCGGGGACTACACCCAGTGGGTGCACTCAGCGTGCCCCCACCGGTTTGTGAAATCCAGTCGACATAGTCGACTGACAGAAAAATTGACATCATAAAGCCTAAGGCCGACTGCCAGCAGTCGACCTTAGCCTTGGGGACTACACCCAGCGGGTGCACTCAGCGTGCCCCCGCTAATACGGAACTCAATCGACAACACCCACTGGGTGACTACTATAAATTCCGGAAAGGAAAAGTTTTTGGCAGCATATCCAACAGAATAAAACGATGGTCGACTGACCTGAACATTGCTTTGGAGGGCAGAACTGGCGTCATAAGCTGCCTGGCTCGCGTCCCGGATGGACTTCAGCTGCTCCATCATGAGTCCCGCCTGGCGTATCGCCTCCTTCGCTGCGCCAGCTTGGTCCTCTGGGACGTGGTGCGTCGTGAAGAGGGAGGGCTGCTGAGCACTCGTCAGTGGATTCGCGAAGGACACCGTGTGTCGAGTGGTGTTCTCTTCCTCCACAGTCAGAATCTCAGGCGCCGTCACATCCTGAGGCACCTTACTGGCGGACGCTTTCCGACTCCTCCTGCGCTTCAGCGGCTCTTCATCCTCATCATCATCAGGGAGATTGATAACAGTATTGGGTGGAGCTACAGAGAAAGATCAGGATCAGAGATCGCGAGTCAGTCGACTAAGAACAGCGTTAAAAATACAGTACCTGGGTTCGAAGTTGCTGCGTCCTCCATCTCGTGGTCATCAGCCCGGGCCGAGGTTTCAGAAGTAGCAGCACTGCAACTCCAAAGGATCAGTCGACTAACTTCAGCATCGACCAGAGACAAAGTTCACACAAAATAAGAAAATATGAGCAGCACGGTTACCCTGATATGGTGGGGATGGACACCTTCATCTTCGGCAGGAGCTTGATCGGCTTCGACGAGGCCGCCCTGGGCTGCTTCGGCGCCTTTTCAGTCGGCACCGGAGAGGTGGTCCGAGGGCGCTTGGTCGACTGAGTGGCGGTCGCAACCCCCTTACCACGTTCGGTCGAAGGGTCGTGGACAAGCTTCGACCGCCTTTCTGAGCGCGGTGGTACGACCTCCTCCTCCTCTTCTTCCTCGTCCTCGATGTCATCTTCATCACCGTCATCATCATCATCGTCGTCATCATCCTCTGCAACATCCGAGTCCCATTCCTCCTCTTCCTGGCTCTCGCCCCCACTTGCCTCGCCCTCCTCAGTCGAAGCTTGTGCCCCATTGGGCATCGAGTACAGCTCGGTGAGGGCCTAGCAGATGTCCAGACAAGGATCAGTCGACCAGTCGGCAGGGTAAATAGAAATGAATGCGACAAGAGCACAGTGGAGAGCAGGGCAAGTGTACCTTGTTTGGGTCACTGTTGTGGTCGAGTGGAGGAATCCTTCTGGCTCCGCGTGGGTTATCCTTATTTCCGGTAACGGCTACCATCCATCTTTCCAGAGTGACGTCGTCGACTACTTCTGGATGGACTCTAGTCTCGTCTTCTGTCCCACAGTACAACCACATGCAGTGGCTCCGGAACTGAAGGGGCTGGATGCGACGCCTGAGGAAGACCTCCAGGAGGTCCATGCCCGTCACTCCCTCCCGAACCAACTGCACCACGCGCTCCATCAACATCTTCACGTCAGCTTTCTCCTCCGGAATCAGCTTCAGAGGGGAGGGCTTGTTCACTCGGTCCATGGTAAACGGAGGGAGTCCACTCGACTGCCCTGGCGTCGACTGGACCTGGCAGTAGAACCAAGTCGACTGCCAGCCTCTGACGGACTCGGGAAAAGTCATGGGTGGGAAGGTGCTCTTGTTCCTCACCTGGATCCCCAGGCCCCCACACATTTGGACGACTCGGGTTCTCTCATCACCTGGGCTCGCCTTCTTCACGGTCTGAGAGCGACACGTGAATATATGTTTGAACAAACCCCAGTGCGGTCGACAGCCCAAGAAACCCTCACACATGGACACGAAGGCAGCAAGATAGGCAATGGAGTTTGGGGTAAAGTGGTGAAGCTGCGCTCCGAAGAAATTCAAGAATCCACGGAAGAAAATACTCGGCGGCAAGGAAAACACACGATCAACATGAGTGGCCAAAAGCACACACTCACCCTCTTCTGGCTGAGGCTGCCACTCCTTCCCCGGAAGCCTCGCAGCTCCGTGAGGGATCAAGCCCTCGTTGGCCATGTCAAGGAGGTCCTTCTCTGTGATGGTCGACTGGATCCAGTCTCCTTGGACCCAGCCCTTCGGCAGACGGGATCTGGACGAGGACCCTCCGCGGCTGGTGGATCTCCCCTTCGCCTTCTCCGACGCCGACACCTTCTTTGCGCGCTCCAGCGCCGCCGTCTTCTCCTTGGACATGGTCGCCGGCGAGATGCGCGAAGGGAAGTGGTGCGGGGGCGAGAGCGAGCATGCTGGGCGGAGAAGAAAGAAGCAGAGAGAGGGAGAGAATGCTGAGGCGCAGCACAGAAATCCTCGCCGGGCACATTTATAAGGTCTCTTCCGAGTGGATGATAGGTGGGCCCATCGATCTAATCATATCTGGGAGCAGTTATGCAGACGGGATACGTGGCGAAAAAGGCGGCGCGGAGATCGAGGCGTCTATGCCCCGTCCCATCCGAACGCCGCGGTCCGCCCCGCTTCGCGCGCGTCCCCAAATTTCGCATCCCGCTGAATCCGCGAACAGCAAATCAGTTTGTCAGACGCGGTGTTTCCGGCGATCCGTCGCTCGGAGATCGTCGAAGCCCGAAAAATCACTCGACGCAAAAATAGAATGGATCGAGTCGACTGAAGGCGAATTGCTATCTGTCGACGAAGAGATTCTTTGGTCCAGGATAACGCACGACCAGGGCACAAAGGTTAATCGGAAACGACATCAACTCCTTCCTCACTCGAAGCCTCAATCCATTCGGGGGCTAATGATGGGGTTATGTACCTCGGGTAGGGTCATGGACCTGATCTAAGTACCTTATCCAAGGACACCCTTAGAAGAAGTCGCCTTCCAGTCGACCAACGAGGGACACACTCGACTGACTTGAAGGACTCGACCACGAAGACTCACTCGACCACCAGAAGGTCAAGAGGCACTCTGCACTGCAACGGCCTGTAATCAAGTAGACTTTATGATAGTAAAGGCACTTTATGTGGGGCGTTACCAGTAACGCCCCAGACTTAACTCACCTTAAACCCTCTCCTACGTGGGCTGGCTGGGGTCCTGGCGCACTCTATATAAGCCACCCCCCTCCACAGGCAGAAGGGTTCGGCACCTTGTAGCTCATATACTCATAATCCACTCGACCGCCTCCGGGCTCCGAGACGTAGGGCTGTTACTTCCTCCGAGAAGGGCCTGAACTCGTACATCCTTTGTGCTTACAACCTCTCCATAGCTAGGACCTTGCCTCTCCATACCTACCCCCCACTCTACTGTCAGGCTTAGAACCACGACAATCACCCAACCGCGCAAGGAACGCAAAATCCGGGAACATAACACCGATATGACGGAAACTAGGGCGGCAAGAGTGGAACAAAACACTAGGAGAGAGGCCGAGCCTTCCACCCTTTACCAAGTATATAGATGCATTAACATAACATGGCAATATAATGATATCCCAACAAGTAAATAATGTTCCAACAAGGAACGGTCTCCAATCTTCACCTTCAACTAACAACGCTATAAGAGGGGCTGAGCAAGGCGGTAACATAGCCAATCAACGGTTTTCTAGGACATGGTGGGTTAGAGGTTTGACATGGCAATTTGGGAGGCTTGAAAGCAAGTGGTAGCCATCGTAGCATGGCATAGCAAAAGAGTGAGCATCTAGCATAGCAAAGATAGTAGTGATTTCGAGGGTATGATCATCTTGCCTGCACAGTTGTCAAAGTTGACTGGATCCTCGAAAGCAAACTCAACGGGCTCCTCGTTAGTGAACTCGTCTCCCGGCTCTACCCAAACAAGACAAACAACCAAACGGAACACAATCAACCACGTGTAAAGCTCAAACAATATGATGCAAAGATGATATGCTATACGGGATGCGATGCGGAATGCATATGCAAGATTTGACAAGGAATGCATGACCCTGGCCTCAACTTGGAAATCCAAGTGTGCCACTGGAAAGATGAGATGAAATCGCTTGAAAACGATATAAAGAACGCTGGAATCGGAGTTACGGTTTGGAAATGGCAAGCGATTCAAATATGACACCAGTCTGCGATTTACAGCAAGTAGTCATCTAAATGAAACAAGATGAAAATGCTACAGCACCCAAACATGGCATAAAAATACATGGCAGGGATGCATTCATGATGCTTAACAAAAGTCTAGCACTGAGCTACGGCCAATTCATCCATTAACAGGTTCAAACAAGCATGGCAAAAATGCATATGGTAAACAGATCTCAGACTTGGTGAAACTAACACTTGTCTGGAATTTCAGATCAGATAGCACTCTTCGGAGCATGAAAACCATATGCTACAGGACCTTAACATGGCAAAGTAAAGCATGGCATGGACCTACTCAAATATCTTAACAAAAGTCCCTTAGTGACCTTGAGCCAAAAGGGATCAGAAAATACAATTGCAAGCATGTGAACATGGCAAAAACATAATCAGTTCTCAGACTTAGTGAAAACTAGAGCATGCTGAAACAGATATCAAGTAGGCATGTTTACGAGCTCGATGCACTCACTACGGATCAAGTCATGATAATCTAAGCATACACCCACCAAAAATACACAAAATGCAAGCTAGACATGGCAAGAACAATAGCATAGCATGCACGGATCAACTACAACATCATCGGCAAAATCGCTAACAAGTAGACAATCTGCCCAGATTCATGAAGTAGCAAAAGTAGAGCTCGATTGGCTCAAGCTAGAGTGCTCCATAATTGCAAACAAAGACATGGATGGATAGAGCACTACAATATTAACAAAACATCGTTACTGATCATCCTCAAAAGAGGCACGGATCACTAGGAAACAACATGAACATAAGGCCATATGAGATAAACAGGTCAAGGACTTGGTGGAAATGCTAAGTCCCTGAAATCAGCATTACCAAGTGCCTCACTTTGCAAGCTTGTGCTAGTCACCACACACATCACAAAAATACATGGGTTGCACCTCTGGAAAGATGGCAAAACCCTTAACAAAACACATGTAGACCTCATGGGCATATCATGCACACAATAATCATGGCAAAAATGACAAATATCTAAATGGAGTAGCAAATCTGACAATTATCTCAAGTAGCACTCTTCTACCAGCATTTCGGGCATGAAGATGAACTCAAATGAAAATGATGCACTGGAATGAAATGATGTGCTCTCTGAGTCGGACATTTTGATATGCTATATGCCCAAAACGGAGCTACGGATGCAAAGTTACGATGCGATGAACATGAGCATTTGAATCTGGGAATCTCGGGGACTTAGAAGTATTTCAACCTCGCAAAAGTCAATTCGGGATGGAGAGAAGCGGGACGGCGCGGATCCGGGACGGAGGACGTCGTTTGGTTGGAGGGATGGGTGGATCTCGTCCACCCTCCCCGGATCCGACCGGAACGGAGCTCCGGCGAGCTCGAACGCCGGCGAGGAGGAGCTCCGGCGGCGGAGCTCGGCGAGCCCGAGCGACGAGGCGCGGATCCGATGGCGGCATGGGGAGGCGCAGGCGACGGCGGCGGAGCCACGCGGCGGAGGCGGC
>NC_041392.1:233488709-233493960 GCF_002162155.2 Triticum dicoccoides
AGGGAGGAAGAGGCACTCGGGCGGCGGCGCGGGATCTGGCCCGGATCGGCCCCGCGCGGGCCGGATCTGGGCCGGCGGGCGGACAGGTGTCAGGCGGCGATTGGCGGCGGGGATTTTTGTCTGGCGCGGATCCGGACACGTCCGGCGGCGCGCGAGGAAGAGAACTAGGGTTTCGGGGAAGAGGAAACGGGAATTTCAGAGGGGGTGTATTTATAGGCATAGAGGGAGCTAGGAGAGTCCAAATGAGGTGCGGTTTTCGGCCACGCGATCGTGATCGAACGCTCTAGATGATGGAGAAGGTTTTGGTGGGCTTTGGGCCAAATTAGAGGGGTGTTGGGCTGCAACACACACGAGGCCTTTTCGGTCCCTCGGTTAACCGTTGGAGCATCAAACGAAGTCCAAATGATACGAAACTTGACAGGCGGTCTACCGGTGGTAAACCAAGACCGCTTGGAAAGTCTCGGTCCAATCCGGAAATGTTTAATCCCCACACACAAAAGAAAGGTAGAAATGACCACCGGAGGAGAACGAAGCACCGAAATGCAAAACAGACAACGGGGAAAATGCTCGAATGCATGAGATGAACACGTATGCAAATGCAATGCACCTGATGACATGATATGAGATGCATGACAACGGTAACAACACACGGAGACAAAAACCCAAACCCAAGAAAAATAAAATAACTTAACGCCGGAAACGGCAAGAGTTGGAATACATATTGGGAAAGTCATATCCGGGGTGTTACACAAGCCTTGGATGAACTCCTTCTGCTTATTGAGGTGCTTATTGAGCTGACCGGGCATGCCGTCGAGGGATAACGACTCCAGCTCCGCCGGCTCGGCATGTTCGCCTCCGCGGCTAGGGCGCTCCTAGGAGCCATCGCCTGCCCGTGAGAGATCTTTCAAGGTCTCTGCGTGGCGGCGAGCCCTCTCTTTTTTCCGCAGCCTTGGTTGCCGCTCCCTTGTTATGAGTAGTTCTCGACCTAGAGCTTTGCTCACCGGCCATGGCAACGACGGACGAAGAAGAAGCACTTATTAGGAGGAAAGGTAGAGTAATTTTCGGTTAGGTAGTTCCCCTTTTTATAACCTAAGTACTAGCACTAGTGCTAATACATGCATAATGGGAACACATTCAAGTTTGGTACGTGCTAGTAGGTGTGAGTAGGCTTTCGAATGTGATGGGAACAAGGTAAAGATTGATTGATGGTATTGGTTTCAAGGCCCGAAACGGCTCCCGATGAGTTTAGCGGAACATAAATTTCAAGTACTACACTGCTCAAATGCGTAAATATTATGTTACTTTCAAAAATTGGCACACAATATGAAGGAGACCAATGGAAGTACTACTAGCAACCCATGATTTAACTACTCGCATGCGCGCAGTGGAGTAATAATGTCTTTCTTCCACCCTCACGTCCACTCAATTTGCATGCGCTATATTAATTGACCATCAATGAAGTGAACGACTTTACATGCGTCAAATTATCACATGGGGTGGATCTTGGTACAAAATTGCGTCCGCCCGTGTACCCGCGTGTGCGTGCGAGGGCATGAGTGCATGCGTGGCGTGCGTGCACATCTTCCCCTCATGCATGTACCGCCAGTATGGCTCAGGGAGGACGATTACATTCTTCTGGAACCAGCAGCACGTCACTGTGATCAATCCACGCAAGGAGGTCGCGACAACGCCTCCACATGTGCCACGTGGCTTCATGAACTGTAAGAGAGACACTGTGTAGCGTGCCATTAGTATTCTAATTTACGTGTTTTGCGCATACTCGAAGTACTAGTAAGGTACACGTGCATTGCACGCATCAGATTTTGCAACCAAATTATGAATAAATACCACACTATAGCATGTAAGCTCTGAGTCATATATGCCTGATGTAGCCCTTCGTTTAATCCTTATAGTTCATCTAATTCAAAATCAATTAGTTTTTATAAAAAAAGCTAAGAACGCGGGAATAGGAAAAACATGGGATTATAGTGGAAAGTTGTCTTGAATCCTACAGGATTGTACGAGTGTTTGATTGTGCATAGAAAAAACGCAGAATTCTTTCAAAGAGGTTTGAGTGGGTGGGATGTTTCCTATGAAATCTAGTGCAAATGAATCATATGGAAAAATTCCTATGGTTTACAATCCTACGAATCAAACAACCAAGATAGGAAAAATTCCTAATGATTAGAATCCTCCAAAATTCCTTTAAGAATCCTTTGAATCAAAGAAGCCCTAAATCTATTTCATGATTCATGGAATTGTGTGTTGTAAAGCATAAAGTAAAAACAAGTAATGGCAATTCAACTAGAACAAAAGTTTGGGCAGTTATGATACGGAAGATTCTAGAACAAAAGAGAACCACTGTTGTTTTGAGGTTTGTGCATTATGCTTAAGTTCAACCATGGAGTCTGCTAGATTGTACATGTGACAAAATCCGGTGGGGGGCAAGAAGATGGTGCGAGGGGCTGAGTGGAGGGAGACTATGAAGGAATGCACAAGTGCGAGATCGATATTTAGAGAGAGGGGGCGAACACGTGCGCTGTTGCGCGCAGTGGCGGAGCCATGAAAAATAAATGATCTAGGGGGCCAAGCATTGCTAATCCTTTACGAGGAGGGTCAATTCATGAACTTAAAACCATTTTTAGCAGCAATTGTCTAATGATCACATTCATATTAGCCTCGATATATAGTGATGTTAGGGGGGAGGGGATAGGGCCCTTACTGCCCCTAACTTCGCCATTGTGCACGCGTCTGAGAGATAAAGCGGAAGGCATGGATGATGAGAGGGGGATGTTGGATATATAATTAATGTGGGTGTATTAGCTATATATGTTAATCCTATATAGAGAGGTATAGATTGATCGATGTGGACGTGGGAAAGAGGGTGAGACCTCACTGGATATATGATTGATCGATTTGTGTGGAAAACTATGAAAGACCTAGCTATATACACACATACATAGAGGAACATCGATCATTGCACATGCACGCGTGAGAGATAAATAATGCCCGATATGATGGAGAGGGGGATGTGTGTGGGTGTGTGCCTTCATGGGAGACCGACCTGAAGAAAAAGATAGCATGCGTGTGATGGATAATGCCGACTGGTAGTGTGTGTGCATGCATGCACGAGAGAAATTTAGTGGTACAATTATAAAGAGAAGACTATTGTGTGGGTGTAAAAGAATAGGTGAGGTCATAATCAATGTAAAGTTGAATTCAAATATTTGAATAAGAGATCTTGATGTTTGAAACCAATGCATGCATGAATATAACGGAGATCTGCGCGGTGTGGTTTGGAAACGAGCATGTTGTAATGTATACACATTGAACAAGGTCAGACTGGTTTGAATTTGAGATACCGATGGCAGACATCATTTGGCCACGTCGCATCCGTGCATGGACACACTATTCTAATTGGAGATGATGGGCGACTTCCACATCACATATCTATATCTATACCCCTATATATATTATATATTATATTTTTTATATTGTGTGCAGGTAACTTTAACTTTGAAAGATGGTCGTTTGATGAGGTGAATCCGATGGTCCAAAGATGGCAAATTTGAGCACTACTGGCCGTTGGATATCATCTAGATTTCACCAGATTTTGCCACATGTATAATCTAGAAGACTCCATGGTTGAACTTAAGCATAATGCACAAACATCAAAACACAAGAACTTCTTATTTGTTCTAGAATCTTCCGTATCAAAATTGCACAAATGTTTTTCTACATGATTTGCCATTATTTTTTTTACTTTATGTCTTACGACGCACAATTCCATGAGTCTTAAAATAGATTAGCTTTCTTATAAAAACTAGATGATTTTGAATGAAATGAACTATAAGAATTAAATGAACATCTACATCATGCATATATGACTCAAAGCTTGCATGCTATAATGTGGTATTTATTCATAATTTGGTTGCCAAATCTCATGCGTGCAATGCACGTGTACCTTACTCTAGTTTAAATGGTGTTTGTGTGTGTGTTGTGCGTGTTGAGGTGCAAATTGTCTTTTTTGGGGTACACGTTAAGCTTGTTCTTTAGAAATTTCAAGTCGCGCCTTGTGATGCCGAAAATTCAAGCTAGCGTCTCTGTCTATCGTGCTACGAAACTCCCGCCTCTTCAACCCGCGCCTTGTTAGCCCGAAATATTTAAGATATATCTTTGTCTTGTTGTGCTCCGAAAACTCCTTCCATCTCAACCTGCGCCTTGCTATTCCGAAATTACAACGTGCGCGAAAACTCCCACCTCCTATGAAATCCCGACACAAGAAATGCCCGTGGTACCCCTGAACTAAAAGAACCGCCTCAAATCAGTGGGGGTACTTTCATAACTTACCCCACATTTCGGACAAGCGCGTCTCTAAGCCATGGTTCCCCACTGCCATCCCATCCGCCCACCCATTCATACACTGAGGCCGCAAAAACCCGCGATGAAACCCCACACCCTGCTCCGTCCGCCACCCAGCCGGAGCCTCTTCCCTGACGACGTCGTCCACAGCAACACCTCGATGTCCCTCATCCACCGTACCGGATAAGGTTCGATCGTCGATCTCATCGACCCGCCGGTTCAGCCACCTCGCCCTCCACCTCCAAGGAGCTACCCTGACGTTCCCCTCGTCTTTCGCGCCACCTCCATTCCCACACCGCCATCTTCACCTGCACCACCGGAAGAGCATCATCATCACCGTTTCCTCGGATGAAGCTGCGGCCTAATCGGCGCCACCAAACAGGTTGTACACTAATCGCCACATTTTCTTCTTGATTCGATCTCACGGTGCTGTCGGCGCTCGGTCCTGAGCCGACACGGTGCGGCTCCATCCACGGCGGTGTCGCCGGCCACTTCCTCCACGGCGTCGTTCCCTCGGCGGCGACGTCCACATCAGTAGGAGCTACTGCTGCTTCAGCTCTCACTCGCGCTGCTGCTCTGCTCTTGCTCTCGGTCCCCTGCCTTGTCTGCTCTTGCTATTACTCTTGCTCGCGCTGCTGCTCTCGCTCTTGCTCTTGCTTGCAATGCTGCTCCAATTGAGCTACACTTCAGTCGACTGAATCGACTTTTGGGTCAGTAGATTTTCAGGGGGTGAGGGGGCTCGCCAGGGTGAAGGAAGAACCAGCCGCAGCGGGAAGGGGGCTCGCCGAAGAGGTACCCTACTATCTATCTTAGGGTTCAAGATGGAGGCGGTGGTCGCCGGTGGTGGCGGGGCGTTGGCGGGGCGTTGGCGGGGCGGTGGCGTGGGGAT
>NC_041392.1:233494311-233634940 GCF_002162155.2 Triticum dicoccoides
GGGGCGGCGCACCGCCGGCCGCGGGCGGCGGGGTGCAGCTGTTTGGCCAGTGGTGGCTGGCGGCTCAGGGGGTGGAGGTTGAAGATGAACCGCAGGCCCTTGATTTCATATCCAACGGCTGCAAAATCAACTGACCAGAGATGAAAAAGTCAGTCGACCGACGTGTAGCCTCACCTTGCTAGTGCGTTCAGTTTCGACAGCAAAATTCAGTTTCAACAACAAAATTCAGTTTCGACAGTTAAGTTCAGTTTCGACAATTAAATTCAGTTTCGACAGTTAAGTTCAGAGAAGAGTGGCTGATGTATTTTACATCTAGCACTTTGTGGTTATGTATTTTACATCATGTATTGGAGATGCTATTAGAATTCCACTCAGGTTAACGTTGCTCGTGGTCTCTCATGTCCTGCTTCAGCCTCGGCGTCGTACAACTCACCGGAGCTGCTCCAACGACGAAACCCTCCATCGCAGCGGAGCAGTACCTCGGGCTCCATCTCCAGACGCCTATGATCTTCTTCCCCTCCTCCGACAGCCAAGTGAGCCAAAGCATCCTCACCAGCCAACCCAATCACGCTGAGATCGACATGGCTTCGCCAAAGAGGTTGTACACTTGTTGCATCTCTTTTTTACTCTACATGTTATATATATTGTCCACTGAGCACTCGTAGTAAAGGGAAATACGATTATTTTATCCTACTATATGACAAGCAGTGAGGTACCAGACAACTTAGCTATCCGTGATGGACTCCCTTGAACACCATCATTATTTATCTCTGTGCGTTTGAGCTGTGCATTTGTCGATGGGCCTGGGAGTTGAGCTAGTATGGAAGTGGCCTGGGTCCAAAGTAATAGAAGTAGCACAAAAACATTTTTTAGTGTAGGATTTTCCTGGCTCAAGCCTGCCTACTATAATCGCCAGTGCTTGAAAGGAAAAGTGAATGAAAAACATCGGAATTGGAAAGTTTCCTATGGTACTGCTTTTCATGAATTCGGTGCAAAGGAATGGAGCAAAGGAAAACTGTAGGATTCGTTCCTTTAGTGTCTCCTTGAAAGAAAAACCGTAGGAATTCTAATTTCCACTTCTCCTCCTTTTCATATTCCTACTCATCAAGCACAAGACTAAGAGATAGTAGCATAATAGCATTATAACCGTACATTTTCTTGTGGTTTGACTTAATCTCACCATGCTTTTTTGCATCCTGTGATCTTCCAATTGTTGTGAATCAAACACCCAGATTGGCAGAAATCCTATGTTTTTAAATTCTCTGTTTTGCACGTGCATTCCTATCTTATTCCTGTCTATTTCCTATCCCTGCATTGTTAGAATCCTCAAATTCAAACAAGCCCTTACTCAATTACTTCTGTTACAGATATGTGTCAAAGAAAACCTTGTGTGGTTTGTCCTGCTCCTGCGGCGCTGTGTTCCACCCCAGCTCAGCTGCTCCAACGACGGAAAGGTTCACCACAGCAGGGATCCTCTCTCCAGACTGTCTTTCGCCGCCTCAGATCTTCTTCCCCGCTGCCGGCAGCCACGGCAACTGCATTACCATCATCAACAGAGCAAATGACCTTGAGGACTACACGGGTCCGCAAGAGAGGTCGCACTCTTCCGTGTCTGCTTACGTTATGCGTTGCTTAATATGATGACATGCTACATTATCGTCATGTTCACCTATTAGACTCTGAGTCAGGTCCAAACTAATGCTGAAACTTGAGTTTTTAAATGGTTGTGGGGTACATATTGGGGCAACAATCAGTACTATTTGTCTACTATCTGGTTAATCTCCGGTGTCTACTATGAGTTTCATGTTGGGTGCAAACAAACATTAAAGGAGCCATTATCTGTATTTTTTAACTAAAGCTATTATCTGCCTGCTATCATTGGTTTTGGGTCTATCCAGAGTTTGCTACCATCACTCTGGATTTGTGCATGCACTCCTTACATAATCTCACTATGTTTTATTCCTATGCATGCCAGTTATTGTACACAATGGAACTGATCATGTAGAGCAAACGAGACGAGCCTTGTGTGGCAATAAAATTTCATGTAGACATCGTTCCATGGTGGGCGCAAAGGCAGCCCCCCTCCACCCATTTCGGATCGTAATCAAGAGGAAGATAACTGTTCTGAGGGGGATTCAGAAGGAGAAGACCACTCCTATTTACCCCATGAGGTCTTCACTCTAACTTGGCATGCTGATGTTGGTAATATCATGCATATCATGCCTTGCATTGCTTACTGTATACATTAAAGATGTCATCTGCTTAGTTTAGACATGCTTTGTGTCAATGCCATCTGTTTAGTTTCTTTATCGTATATGTGAATCATGCAATGCCATCTTGTCTAGCCAGGCATCATATATGTGAATTTTGCAATGTCACCCTAGTTAGACAGTCATCTTATATGTGAATTATATCACGCCATCATTTTTTATTACGTGTTAAATTTGTCAACAATTTTAGTACATTCAATTACTCATCCTGTGCATCAGCCATTTGGCATGGTCATGGAAAAATTTGGAGTGGAAACAAGGTCTTCAGAGGAGACAATGCTATCTGACGAAGCGCATGTCTTGCTGGTTACCGATAGCTCCTTAGAGGAGGATTCAGAGACAGATGACCTTATCCCCCCCCGAGGTGCATGCCCTAACTTGGCAGGGTTATGTTGCTCATATCGTGCGTATGGTATCTTGCATTGCTATGTCATTTGCTTAGTTTAGACATGCTTTGTGTGAATGCCACCTGTTTAGTGTCTAATTACCATATATGTGAATTATGCAATGCCATCTAGTTGCAAGACATTATATATGTGAATTATGCAATGTTATCTTGTTGCAAGGCATTATGTATGTGAATTATGCAATGCCATGCTATTTAGGCAAGCATCATATATGTGAATTATATCATGCCGTCCTTTTTTTGTATTTCTCGTTGCTTTTGTCGACAATGTTTCTATATTCAACTGCTCTTCCTGTGCATCAGCCATTTGAATTGGTGATGGAGAAATCTGGAGTGAAAACAAGGTCTTCAGAGCAGACAATGCTACCTGCTGAAGCAGATATCTTGTTGGTTACAGATAGCTCTTCAGAGGAGGATTCAGAGGCAGATGACCAGTCTTATTATCCCCCTGAGGTGTATGCTCAAACTTGGCAGGGTTATATTACTCATATAATGCATATGTTGTATTGCAATGCTTAGTTTTTACATCATATACACAATATTAAATGCCATCTCCTTAGTTGACACATCATATATGCGATTGCCCTCTGCTCACTTCCTCAGTATATAAATCATATATTTGAATTCTGTCATGCCATGATGTTTACGTAGACAGCATGTATCTGAATTATGGCATGCCAACCCATTTTCTAAAGACATAATATAGTTATATCATCTCATCCTGTTTACATAGTCATCATATTTTAAATTATGTCATTCTATCCGTGAATTATATCATGCCATCATGTTTCCATCGACGGCATATTTGTGATTTATGTCATGCCAACCACTTTAATAGACACATCGTATAGTTATATCATGTCATCCTGTTTACATAGTCATCATATTTTGAAGTATGTCATTCTATCCTGTTTAGTTAGCCATCATACATGTGAAATTGTGTCATGCTATCCTGTTTAATTAGCCATCATATATGTGGAATTATGTCCTGCTATTCTGTTTGCTTAGACAACATAAATGTGAATTATTTCATACCCTTTTTCTTCCCTACTATCCATTGCACCTGTCTATCTTACAATGTCTGTACATTCAATTACTTTTCTTGTTTATCAGCCATTTCAATTGGAGGGAGTGATGGTAGTATCTGTGGGAGTAAAAACACGGTCTTCAAAAACGATCGTGCTACCTGTCGATGCAGATAGAAACACGGTTGTACTTGCCCAAGAACCGGCCCCACCACACATAACCCACACTCGTGCAGATTGTACCCCTACCCAGTTGGACAGAGAACCAGCTACACCCCTTCTAACCCCAACCCCAGCAGATAGACACCCAGTTCCCATTGACACGACACCGTCTCAACCACAGAGCACCCAAACACGAGCAGTTAGTAAGGCAACTGCAGTGCCCAAATCACAAGGACCACCACTCCGAACCTGAAGTCAACGCTTAAAGCAGAAGAAGAAGAAGAAGAAGAAGAAGAAGAAGAAGAAGAAGAAGAAGAAGAAGAAGAAGAAGAAGAAGAAGAAGAAGAAGAAGAAGAAGAAGAAGAAGAAGAAGAAGAATTGTTCTCAGGTCAGGTTCTGTAGCTATGGTTCATACTACTTTGCTCTTGCATCACTGTATTTACTAATACCAACTAATTTCAAATTTGAAGGATGCATTTGAAACTCCAATGGTGCAACAGGTATGTTTTAAACATGTTTCTTCAACGCGTTTGGCTGTTTGCTATTGTAACTTGCTCTATGTTGATTTCAGTTTCAATTGAATAAATAGTTATGTTCTCATGCCATGCACATTACAAGTGTTGTTATTGTTGTGTAGTTTCCCACACTTATATTCTGTCTATGCTGCTTTGTCTTAAATAGATATGATTCGAACTGTATCTATCTTGATTTGGCAACATAAACTAGAATGATATAGACCATACAGTGACCATACTACATAGATATATGTTTGTTTCATGTTGTTATCCTGTCCACCTTACTACTGAACTGGTTTACCAAAATGAGTTTCATATACTACATTGTAAACCTGAGATGTGTTTGTTTGTTTCTCTTTTAGAACTCGGATAAAATATTGGAGAGTACGCTGTTATGCAATGGTAAAGGAAGTAATGCAGATAAGGTTCAAGATAGTGAGACATCCCTGTTGGTCTCCAAGAAAGCAGATAAAAACTATATTCAAGACATTGAGACAACCCCCAAGTCCTGTCTTGATGTAGTGTTCGAGTTATTGGCTACCACTGCTGGCACCAGCTCTTCGAACTCGTTGCATGAATCAGTTCGGCTTCTTGAGTCTCAACTTCAAGTTGAAAGACATCGATCAGATGTTATGCGACAGGAAGCCGAAGGACTGAGGAAGTCCCTGCAGAATTCAGATGCATATTTTCTGGTGCAACAGCAAGCGCTGGAGGACTTAAGCGCCAAACAAGAGAAAGTTAATAAGCTTGCTAAGCATCTTGCCAGCATTATGGCTACCCGGGATATTGTTTCTTGAGCTCTTCTGAAGTGGTTTTAGTTCTGGACTTGTTTTGTTGCGGCGTTTATATGCTACTGTGTTCCCTATATTTGCACTGGTGGCGAACTTTGATGCCCGCTGGATGTAATATGTGTAATAGCCGTGATAGCCTAGTGTAAGTTGCTTGCTTATTTATTTCCTTGTTGTCTTGTTTATTTGTTTGCTTGTAGTCAGTGCAGTTCTTTTTCTGCGGTTTGCTAGTGGCTGCAATAACATATTTTTTAAAACTAGGCCACAATAACCATGGGCTAATATTTACTATAGTGACACTGGGCCTCCTACGGGCCGTAGAAACAGTGGGCCTTCTACGGGTCGTATAAACAGTGGGCCTTCTACGGGCCGTAGAAACAATGGGCCTTCTATGGGTTGTATCATCAATGGGCCTTATACGGGTCGTATGATCGATTGGCCAAACATGGGCCAAACAGACCGCATTCTGGCCGTAAATGGGCTAGAGTTGGAATCGTCCCTTCATGGGCCGACCATAACGTGCCATCGTTAATAGGCCGTATTTGATGATGCTATGAAAACGGCCCAACGTATTAACGGACCACAAATGGGCCGACTGTAACCACAGGCTTAATTTGGCGCACAAGCAGAAAAAGACAGTAACGGGCCGTATGTAAAAGAATGCTGGAAAGTAGCCCAAGAATAAATGGGCTCTAAGAAGGCCGAAAGATAACATGGGCTGGAAACGGCCCAATGGAATAACGGGCCGTTAATGGGTATAAAGTGATACACTGTTCTTTACGGGCCAGTTTCACCATGGGCCGTTAATGGGTGTAAAGTGATACACTGTTCATTACGGGCCAGTTTCACCACGGGTCGTTAATAGGCCAAGAGTTACATAGGGCCTCATATGGGCCGATAGACGTCATGGGCCAGAAGTGAAAACGGGATGGAATCATATTGGATGGCCCAGATGACGCTACTGGGCCTAATTCGAATAGGGCGTAACGGGCCTTGGGTTAGCGGGCTGTAAATGGGCTATATGCGAACAAGCCGTTAACAGGCTTTCCATGGGCCGGCCCGCCACCTTTTGACCAAGTCAAATGGGCCGGCCTTTTCACAGGAATGGGCCTCTGTTGGGCCATGCCACGTGTCGACGTATCATAGGCGCCTTCTGTCCAATGAGTGGATGACATCTGTCCCAGCGATGAGGCGACATGTGTTTCCTCCAGCCAATGATGATTTTACATGTGGAAAATCCCCATTGGTCGGGGTTGTTAACGGGTTATCGGATCCAAAACCCGACCCGATAGCTTAACGGCGTTCCGTTACGGTGGATGCCACATGTCAGTCAACCTTGACGAAAGCACTTCTGTGACGCGCGATTTATCGTCATGGAAGTGGACACTTCCGTGATGATAATTTTGGTAATGTCATGGAACACTTCTACGACAGCACAGGTATGAGTATCTTGACTCTGTCATAAAATCTTCATGGATGTACATGCATGACAGAAAACGCGACCTACTGTGACTAACACGTATCATCACGGAAGTGTATTTTTTTTGTAGTGTTGACTGCCATCTTAATCTGATGATAACCTGAATAGGCATCCAAAAAACTCAAACATGCGCAACCCACCGTAGCATCAATGATCTGATCAATACAGGGGAGAGTGAAAGGGTCAGCCGGACAAGCCTTATTGAAATCGGTGTAATCCACACACATACGCCAGGTGCCGTTCCTTTTGAGTACAAGCACTGGGTTGGCTAACCACTCTGGGTCAAAAACTTCCACAATGAACCCGGCCGCCAAGAGCCGGTCCACCTCTTCTCCGATGGCCTTGCGCCTTTCCTTGTTGAATCGTCGGAGAAACTGCCTGACCGACTTAAACTTTAGATCAATATTGAGAGTGTGCTCAGCGAGTTCTCTCGGGACACCCAGCATGTCAGAAGGTTTCCATGCAAAGATGTCCCGGTTCTCACGGATGAACTCGATGAGCGCGCTTTCCTATTTTGGATCCAAGTTGGCACTGATGATGAATTGCTTGGATGAGTCGCTGGGCACAAAATCAACCGTCTTGGTGTCATCAGCTGACTTGAATTTCAACACCGGTTCATGCTCCGTTGTTGGCTTCTTTAGAGACGTCATGTCTGCCGGGTCAACATTATCATTATAAAACTTTAGCTCCTCCGTTGCACAAATAGACTCAGCATATGCAGCATCTCCTTCTTCACACTCCAGGGCTATTTTCCGGCTTCCATGTACTGTAATGGTGCCCTTATAACCCGACATATTGAGCTGCAGATACACATAACACGGCCGAGCCATGAACTTGGCGTAAGCCGGCCGTCCAAACAAAGCATGATATGGGCTTTTGATCTTAACCACCTCAAAGGTTAATTTCTCCACTCTGGAATCATATTCATCCCCAAAGGCTACTTCCAGTTCAATCTTGACAACTGGGTATGCCGATTTGCCAGTTACCACATCGTGAAAAACAGTGTTAGATTGCTTAAGACTCTTATCAGTCAACCTCATCCAATGAAACGTCTGATAGTAGAGGATGTTGATGCTACTGCCTCCATCCATGAGCACTTTAGTGAATTTATATCCACCAACCTGAGGTGCTACTACCAAGGCCAAGTGACCCAGATTGTCAACCCGGAGAGGATGATCCTCTCTGCTCCACACAATAGGCTGTTCTAACCACCGTAAGTAACACAGAATCGCCGGCTCAACGGCATTGACAGCCCTCTTGTGAAGCTTTTGGTCCCGCTTGCACAAGCTAGTGGTAAACACATGATATTGCCCACTATTCAACTATTTTGGGTTGCTCTGATATCCAGATTGCTGTTGATTACCTTGGCCGGGTTGTGGATTATAACCTCCTTGGTTACCCGCATGTCCCTGACCGTGAAAACCGCCTCCACCTGAGCTGGCGCCCGGGCCATGAAAGCCGCCTCCACTTGAACCGCCGCCAGGGCCGTGACTTCCATCGAATGCATTTGAATTCTTGAATGCCTTCATGATTGTACAGTCCTTCCACAGATGGGTGGCTGGCTTCTCCCGGGTGCCGTGTCTTGGACAAGGTTCATTCAATAGTTGCTCAAGGGTGGGACCTGACCCGCCCGATCGAGGGGGTTGCCTACCCTTGCGCCGTTGATTGTTGCCCTGTGCATTGGTGTTAGCCACAAATTCGTCAGCGTTATGTTTATTACCTCCTTGATTTGCCGGGTTATGCTGGTGACCCTTGCCGTTGCCGTTCTTCTTTCCCTTCCCTGTCTTTTCTTCATCAGACATAGGGTCCTTGGTACTATCAGAATCAACATAATTGATGAGAGCCGCCATCAACTGCCCATGTCATTGCAGACATGTTTAAGCCGCCCCAGCTTCTGCTTCAGAGGTTCAAAACGACAATTTTTCTCCAACATTAATACTGCCGAGTCGGCATCCATCTTATTAGATGAATGAATTATCTCCTTGACCCGGCGCACCCAATGGGTTGTGGACTCACCTTCCTCTTGTTTACAATTAGTGAGGTCCACGATTGACATAGGTTGTTTGCATGTGTCTTTGAAGTTCTGAATGAACCGGGCCTTTAACTCCACCCATGAGCCGATGGAATTGGGGGGCAACCCTTTTAGCCAAGTACGAGTCGTTCCGTCCAACATCATGGTGAAATATTTAGCCATTGCCGCGTCACTGACCTCCAAAAGCTCCATGGTCATCTCATAACTCTCAATCCTGGCCCTAGGCTGCAAATCGGCCGTGTAATTCGGCACCTTACGAGGCTCCTTGAAATCCTTTAGCAAACGCTCATTACATATGGCCAGAACCAGGCAAGGAACACCTCCGGTTCTTGTGGCCACTCCTGCCTCAACCGAGGTTGCTGGATAAGCTGGAAACATTTGATGAGCCACCTGTTCCGCCGCCAGTTGAACCGCTCGCTCAGCCTCTTGTCGGATCCTCTCCTAATCCGCCAAGTTAAGGGCTGCAGCCTGTCTCGGCTCATGCCTGTGCGGCCGGTTGCGGTGTTGAACATTGCTTGACATGTCAGCTGAATCCATACGCCTACTGTAGCTTGGGCTCCGGCTCGGGCGAGGGGTTGAATGGATCATGTCTCGACTGTAAGAGTACACATCCTGCTGCGCCAGAGCTGTTTGAAGAAGTTCTCTCACCCTTCATGTTTCAATCACCACCGAGAGTTTCCCTCCATTGGGAGAGCCGCCAAACGAGCCGAAGCTGCAATGAGGTTTTCCAAGGTATTGGAGAAGTGACCCGGCAGTGTTGGTACATAATGAGGCGGAGTGGTATGTATACGAGGCGGTTCCATGGCGCGCGTATGAACCGGTGCCCCGGGTGTCGTGATCTGATTTGCCTCTGGCGGGTTACTTGCCCCGGCCCCGGGCGTATGAAAAAGGTTCCCAGGATCGAGCGTCAGAGTTAGACGTGACTGACTTTTCTGATGCCTTCTTCTCATGACCTCGTTTGACGCGTTCAGATCCACCGAGAGCCGGAAAGTCTCTACCTGAAGCTGTTGAGCACGAGCGTCCAAAGCTGCCCGCTCCGCGGCCATCCTGACCTCCTCTACTGCTAAATTTTCTTTAGCTTGTACCATCTCCTCACATACGCATGCCACCTCTGTGTCATGGTGAGCTTGATTCGCCGGCTCTACCACAGCAGTCAACAGGGCCGTCAGTTTATCCATGAGGTCCATCAAAATCTGAGCCGGGGGCGCGCGGGGTCTCCTGACCCGGCTGCAGCCGACCCGGTGGTTGTTGCTACCGCTGCTGTGGAGTTCTGCCCCGGCTGTGTTCCTGCCATGAAGACTCCGCCCAATTTTGTGGCTCAAGGGGGTCCGGAATACTGCTGCCATCGGAACAGCCCCCGAGCATGCCATCCTGCAGCTGATACAAAGAGTTCGTCTCTCCCGTTGATGATGTGGCGTCAGAACAGACATCCGTCTCACTGCCATCCACCGATTCAGAGTATTCACCACCGTGGATGCACCCCACAAAGGCATGCTTCATGATAGATTTAACATGGGTGGACCTCGCGCGCTGAGCCGTTTCGAGGAGGTTTGTGTGAACGTCCAGCTCAGGGCCCGACTCGCCGATCCGGCCGATGAAGACATGAATTCCACTGAAGGGGACTCGGTACCCGTACTCAATTGACCCGGCCTCGGGGCCCTAGCCTTCGTCGTCGATGTAGATCTTGCCACGATGACTCTTGGTCATCCGGCCCACAGCGTATCCCTTGAGCCCTTTGAAGTTGCCCTTCAAGAACTCGAATCCACCGTGCGCTGGCCCCATGGTGGGCGCCAACTGTCGTGGAATTGTCACGGCAGATGTCCTAGCAAAAGGACTTAGTCGTAGGGCCATTGCAACTAGGAAGCTTAAAAGGGTTAATTGGGACAAAGGACACGAGAGATTTTATACTATTTCAGCCCCTTACGATGAAGGTAAAAGCCTACGTCTAGTTGTGTTGATATTGCTGGGATTTCGATCGCCAAGAGGCTAGTTCGCCGGCTTGGTTATTGATCTCTTCTTTCTTGCCCTAATCCTCCACTGGGTCGTCCCCTTATATACACGGGTTGACGCCTGGCGGCCTACAGAGTCCCGGCCGGCTCATGAATCGTGTCCGGCTCGGTGACTTCTTTTACATTCCTTTCCTTACAAGTCTTTCCTTACATACGACGGTTTACAATATTGGGCCTTAAGCCGCCTCTAGGCCTTTAGGCCTTCTATAAGATTTAATAAACTATCGTCTTGAATATCTACTGGGCTTCCTTTGTGACCCGCCATTGGGGCTGACCTGGCCCCTCCTGGGCGGGTCATAACTGATAGCTATATCCCCAACAAGTTGGTTCAGGAAGTCTCCAATTATTTTCATTTGTCAACATATTATTCAATAGCAATTCAGCTTGATCAACATTTCTTTCCCTGAAAACACAACCATCACAACTATCTAGGTAGTCTCTGGAAGCATCGCTTAGTCCATTATAAAAGATATCAAGTATTTCATTTTTCTTGAAAGGATGATCAGGCAAAGCATTAAGTAATTGGAGAAGCCTCACCCAAGCTTGTGGGAGACTCTCTTATCCAATTTGCACAAAATTATATATTTCCCTTAAGGAAGCTTGTTTCTTATGAGCGAGGAAATATTTAGCAGAGAAGTAATAAATCATATCCTGGGGACTACGCACACGACCAGGATCAAGAGAATTAAACCATGTTTTAGCATCACCCTTCAATGAGAATGGAAACAACTTAAGGATAAAGTAATAGCAAGTTTTCTCGTCATGAGTAAACATGGTGGATATATCATTTAATTTAGTGAGATGTGCCACAACAGTTTCAGATTCATAGCCATAGAAAGGATCAAATTCAACCAAAGTAATTAACTCGGGATCGACAGAGAAATCACAATCCTTATCAATAATAAAGATAGGTGAAGTAGCAAAAGCAGGGTCATATTTCATTCTAGCATTCAAAGACTTTTCTTTAAGCTTAACTAATAATTTCTTAAGATCAGATCTATCATTGCAAGATAAAAAGTCTCTAGCAGTTTCTTCATCCATAACATAACCCTCAGGCACAACAAGCAATTCATATATAGGGGAGAATCTTCATCAATATTATCAGATTCAATAATTTCATTCTCTCTAGCCCTAGCAAGTTGTTCATCAAGAAATTCACCTAGTGGCACAGTATTATCAAGCATAGAAGTAATTTCATCATAAGTATCATGCAAAGCAGAAGTGACATCATCAATAACATGCGACCTATCAGAATCAATAGCATGTGTAGGTGTCACAAGTTTACTCAAAACAGAAGGTGAATCAAGTGCGGAGGTAGATGGCAGTTCCTTACCTCCCCTTGTAGTTGAGGGAAAAATCTTGGTTCTTTGATCTTTCAAGTTCTTCATAGTGATCAGTAGATATAAATCCCAAGTGACTCAAAGAATAGAGTTATGCTCCCCGGCAACAGCGCCATAAAATAGTCTTGATAACCCACAAGTATAGGGGGTCGCAACAGTTTCGAGGATAGAGTATTCAACCCAAATTTATTGATTCGACACAAGGGGAGCCAAAGAATATTCTCAAGTATTAGCAACTGAGTTGTCAATTCAACCACACCTGGAAACTTAATATCTACAGCAAAGTGCTTAGTAGCAAAGTAGTATGATAGTAGTGGTAACGGTAGCAAAAGTAATATTTTTGGTTTTATAGTGATTGTAATAGTAGCAACGGAAAAGTAAATAAGCGAAGAACAATATATGAAAATATCGTAGGTATTGGATCGGTGATGGAGAACTATGTCGGATGCGATCAATCATGCAACAGTTATAACATAGGGTGACACCGAACTAGCTCCAACACATCAATGTAATGTAGGCATGTATTCCGAATATAGTCATGCGTGCTTATGGAAAAGAACTTGCATGACATCTTTTGTCCTACCCTCCCGTGGCAGCGGGGTCCTATTGGAAACTAAGGGATATTAAGGCCTCCTTTTAATAGAGTATCGGACCAAAGCATTAACACATAGTGAATACATGAACTCCTCAAACTACGATCATCACCGGTAAGTATCCCGATTATTGTCACCTCGAGGTTAACGGATCATAACACATAATAGGTGACTATAAACTTGCAAGATAAGATCAAGAACTCACTTATATTCATGAAAACATAATATGTTCTGATATGAAATCATGGCACTCGGGCCCTAGTGACAAGCATTAAGCATAGCAAAGTCATAGCAACATCAATCTCAGAACATAGTGGATACTAGGGATCAAACCCTAACAAAACTAACTCGATTACATGATAAATCTCATCCAAACCATCACCGTCCAGCAAGCCTATGATGGAATTACTCACGCACGGCGGTGAGCATCATGAAATTGGTGATGGAGGAAGGTTGGTGATGACAATGGCGACAGATTCCCCTCTCCGGAGCCCCGAATGGACTCTAGATCAGCCCTCCCGAGAGAGTTTAGGGCTTGGTGGTGGCTCCGTATCGTAAAACATGATGAATCCTTCTCTCTAATTTTTTCTCCCCTAAAGTGAATATATGGAGTCAAGGTGGACGTCAGTGGAGCATCAGGGGCCCCACGAGGCAGGGGGCACGCCCGGGGGGTAGGCGCGCCCCCACCCTCGTGGACTGGGTGTGGTCCCCCTGATGTGGATCCTTTCGCCAGTATTTTTATATATTCCAAAAATAATCTCCGTTGATTTTCAAGTCATTCCGATAACTTTTATTTCTGCACAAAAATAACACCATGGCAATTCTGCTGAAAATAGCGTCAGTTCGGGTTTGTTCGATTCAAATCATGCAAGTAAGAGTCCAAAACAAGGGAAAAAGTGTTTGGAAAAGTAGATACGATGGAGATGTATCATCCACTTCAATACCTCTTTCAGAAATTTTATGACCCAAGACAATACCTTCATTAACCATAAAGTGGCACTTCTCCCAATTCATGATAAGATTTGTTTGTTCACATCTCTACAAAACTCGCTCAAAATTGCTTAAACAGTCATCAAAAGACTTCCCATAAACACAAAAGTCATCCGTGAAAACTTCAACAATATTTTCACAAAAGTCAGAGAATATATTAGCCATACATCTTTGAAAGGTAGCAGGTGCATTACATAAACCAAAAGGCATATGTCTATAAGCATAAGTTCCAAAGGGACAAGTAGAAGTAGTCTTTTCTTGATCAGGTTGAGAAACATGTATTTGTGAAAAGATAGAGTATCCATCTAGGAAGAGAAAGTGTGTGTGCTTAGATAATCTTTCAAGCATTTGATCAATGAAAGGCAAGGGGTGATGATCTTTTCTAGTTGCTTTGTTTAATTTTCTATAATCAATTACCATTATATAGCCTGTACCAATTCTTTGTGGAATAAGTTCATTCTTATCATTAGGAACAACAGTAATACCTCCTTTCTTAGGGACACAATGAACATGACTTATCATTCCAAAAGCTTTTATATTTCCATTCTAACCACTTCCTTCATTTTTGGATTCAACCGACGTTGGTGATCAACAACGAATTTACATCAGGTTCCATACTAATTTTGTGCTGACATAGAGTGGGACTAATGCCCTTTAAATCATCGATAGTATATCCAATAGCAGCTCGGTGCTTCCTTTGAACTTTCAATAATCTTTCTTCTTCATGTTCTGAAAGGTTAGCACTAATAATAACATGATATATCTTCTTTTCATCAAGAAAAGCATTTTTCAAAGTGTATGTCAATTGTTTTAATTCAAACACAGGATCACCTTTAGGTGGAGGAGGACCTCCCAGAGTTTCAATAGGCAAACTGTGTTTAAGCAGAGGACGTTGTTCAAAGAAAACTTTATCTATTTCATTTCTTTCATCCATATGTAAATCATTTTCATGGTCTAGCAAATATTGTTCTAAAGGATCAGTAGGTGGAACAGCAATAGAAGCAAGACCAATTAATTCATCCTTAGCATTAACTATGAGACTCATGAGACTCATCCTTAGCTTTTTCATGATGATTTCTACTAAACTTGGAAAAATTAAACTCATGAGACTCATCACCAAAGCTAACACCAACAGTTTGTTTCTCACAATCTATCTTAGCATTAACTATATTCAAGAAAGGTCTACCAAAGATAACGGGACAAAAGTCATCTTGTGGGGAACCAAGAACAAGAAAATCAGTAGGGTATTTTATTTTCCCACACAAGACTTCAACATCTCTAGTAATCCCAATTAGTGGCATGGTGTCTCTATTAGCAAGTTTAATATTAACATCTATTTCTTTTATCTCAGCAGGTGCTATGTCTTTCATGATTTCTTCATATAAAGTGTAAGGAATAGCACTCACACTAGCATCCATGTCACATAAACCATGATAACAGTGATCTTCTATTTTAACTAAAATAATAGGCATGTTAACAACAGGTCTATGTTTATCTCTTTTATCAGGTTTAGCAATTCTAGCAGCTTCTTCACAGAAGTAAATAACATGCCCATCCATATCTTCTTCCAGGACATCTTTAACCATAGCAATACTAGGTTCAACTTTAATTTGTTCATCAGGTTTAGGTGTTCTAATATAGCTTTTGTTAACCACAGTTAAAACTTTAGCATGTTCCTTAATCCTAACAAGGTGGTTTCTCAATATAAGCAGAAGGAACAACTAGATTAACATTATAAAGTATAATTTCTTCTTTAACTAGTACTAGTTCTTTAATTTCTTATTTAATATGTGGGTGATATTTAAACCACTTCTCCTTAGGGAGTTCAACATGAGTAGCAAACGATTCACAAAAGGAGGCTACTATCTCAGAGTCAAGTCCATATTTAGTGCTAAACTTTTGAAAAGCATCAGAATCCATAAAAGATTCAACACAATCATACTTAAGTTTAGTACATGAATATTTACCTTCTTCGAGTTCCCAATCTTTGGAGTTTCGTTTAATTCTTTACAAAAGATCCCACCGGAATTCAATAGTCTTCTTCATAAATGAACCAGCACAAGAAGTATCAAGCATGGTTTGATCATTACGAGAAAGCCGAGCATAAAAATTCTGGATAATAATTTCTCTTGAGAGCTCATGATTGGGGCATGAATATAACATTGACTTAAGCCTACCCCAAGCTAGGGTGATACTTTCTCCTTCACGAGGCCAAAAATTATATATATAATTCCAATCACGATGAACTAGATGCATATGATAAATTTTTTGGTGAAACTCCAATTTCATATGATTCCAATTCCATGATCCAATATCATCACATAGCCTATACCATGCCAATGATTTTCCATCAAAGATAAAGGGAAAAACTTTTTCATCACTATCCCTAAGTAAACCTGCAAGCTTAAACAATCCACAAATTTGTTCCACATATATCAAGTGCATATCAGGATGTTCGGTTCCATCTCCTGCATAAGGATTAGCTAGCAGTTGTTCTATCATACCCGAAGGAATTTCATATTCAATATTTTTAGTACGTGCAGTAGGTTGAGGAGTTGCTAATTGTGGTTCCAGACGAGATGAAGATACCCCGAACAAACTCCTCAAAGGATTGTTTTCCATAGTAACAAGTGACAATAAATTTCAGCACACTATATAAATGTTTCCTTACCAAATTCCACCTACCAAAGGCGCTTCACTCCCCGGCAATGGCGCCAGAAAATAGCCTTGATAACCCACAAGTATAGGTGATCAATTGTAGCTCTTTTTGATAATTAAGAGTGTCGAACCCAACGTGGAGCAGAAGGAAATGACAAGTAGTTTCTGGTAAGGTATTGTCTGCAAGTGCTGAAATTGTAAGTAGCGAGTAGTTTTATAGCAAGATAATTTGTAACGATAATAGTAACAAAAGTGCAGCAAGGTAGCCCAATCCTTTTGAGGCAAAGGACAAGCCAGAACAGACTCTTATGATAAGCAAAGCATTCTTGAGGGTACACGGGAATTTCATCAAGTCACTTTCATCATATTGATTTGATTTGTGTCCACTACTTTGATAATTTGATATGTGGGTGGACCGGTGCTTAGTTGTTGTTCTTACTTGAACAAACCTCCTACTTGTGATTAACCCTCCCGCAAGCATCCGCAACTACGAAAAAAGTATTAAGAATAAATTCTAACCATAGCATTAAACTTTTTGGATCCAATCGGTCCCTTACAAAATAGCGCATAAACTGGGGTTTAAGCTTCTGTCACTCTCGCAACCCACCATCTAATTTCTACTCCACAATGCATTCCCTTAGGACCAAATATGGGGAGGTGTCATGTAGTCGATGCTCACATGACACCACTAAGGGAATAACAACATACATACTATCAAAATATCGAACACATATCAAGTTCACATGATTACTTGCAACATGATTTCTCCCGTGACCTCAAGAACAAAAGTGACTACTCACAAATGATAAACATGTTCATGATCGGAGGAGTATTAAATAGCATAATGGATCTGAACATATAATCTTCCACCAAATAAACCATATAGTAATCAACTACAAGATGTAATCAACACTACTAGTCACCCACAAGTACCAATCTATAGTTCTGGTAACAAGATTGAACACAAGAGATGAACTAGGATTTGAGAGGAGATGGTGTTGTTGAGGATATTGATGGAGATTGCCCTCCCCGAGATGGGAGAGTTGTTGGTGATGATGATGATGATTTCCCCCTCCGAGAGGGAAGTTCCCCCGGCGGAATTGCTCCGCCGGAGGGCAAAAGTGCTCCTGCCCAAGTTCCGCCTCGAGGCGGTGGCGCTTCATCCCGAAAGTCCTCCTATTATTTTTTCTACTCCCTCCTTCCATCTATATAGGGCCTAATGCATTTTTCAAGACCGTCATTGACTATTGATAAGATTAATAGTACATGACATGCATAATGTGAAAATTATATCATTGAAATCTTCTTTCACATATGAATTAGAGGTATGCTTTGTGTAAGTTGCATGTCATATATTATAGCTCTAACATTTGATCGAAGTTAGCCTCGAAAAACACATTAGGACCTATAGAGATGGAAGGAGGGAGTAGGTCAAAACCACTTATATACCAGAAGATGGGCACCAGAGGTGGGCCGAGGAGGCCACGACCCACCAGGGCGTGCCTGGGGGGCCTGGCGCGCCAAGGTGGGTTGTGCCCACCTGGTGGCCCCCTCTGGTGTTTATTGGCTCCAGTATTTCTCAAATACTCCATAAAAAATCTCCGTAAAGTTTCAGCTCATTTGGAGTGTGCAGAATAGGTGGACTGACGTAGCTTTTCCAGGTCCAGATTTCCAGCTGCCGAAATTCTCCCTCTTGGTGTGTTCCTTGCAAATTATGAGAGAAAAAGCATTAGAATTACTCCAAAAAGCATTATTATGGATAAAAACATTATAAATAACAGTAAGAAAACATGATGCAAAATGGACGTATCATAGGCCAATCAACCAGCAAGCGTAAGAGAACCGAGCAAAATGCCAATGAGCAAGAAGAGAATGCTCCGAAGAAGAAGAGGGGTGGCAGACAACCATATACAAACACAGCTGAATATATCTCCCATGATTGTTATAATACTGTTCTAGAAGAAACAAAGCAACAAATAGATAAGCGTCTGCAATGGATTCGACGTCACTGGGTGCGCAAATGGTTCAATTATGAACTTGTTCATCCTCGGTTTGCTCAAAACTTTGAATTTCATCCACCATGGGGTGACTGCCTGGAAATTGCTCTCATCAAACCAAATGATCCCCCGGAGAGACTACCTCCACCACCAAATTCTCATGAGTCTTCCCTTCACACACCCGAATCATATCCCGATGAGCTTGCTAAGCATCAGCGAAATTCCATCAAGCAAGCTAAGAAGGCTGAAAAGGAAAAGGCTCATGAAGAAGAAAATCATCGCCTTCTCAAAGTTGATGTAGAGAAGAAAAAAAGGCCGAAGGCAAATCTGAAGGTCGCTCTAAACGAAGCATGATCCCAGTACTACTGCATCAAAGAGGAAGAGTGCACCAAAGAAGAGAAAGGATGAACTAGCCGACAAATCTTCGGATGAAGATGATCCTCCGCTCACTAAGTATGAAGTTGCTGCTACTGTCAGCGAGCAAGTAAATATCACTACTTCAACAGTGTTGCCTGATCTTAGGGTCCCTATGGTTCCAGAAGCACCAACAAAGAAGATCACTGCTAGGAAAACTGCACCTACCATTGTCCTATGAAACAATATGTAGACACAAGTCCTCATCCATATGCTATCAATTTTAAGGATTTGGTAGTCGACGCTCCTCTGAGTACTGCAAAGCCAGGCGAACATATTCCCAAGCCTGACTTGAAGAAAATCAAGGCACCTACTACGAAGCATAATGCTCCTCAAGCTACTGCTCTAAAGGAGAAGGCTGCTAGGTTTTCTCCCACATTAATTCAGCCGTTGGCTGCTAAGCCTCCATCCGAGCAAATTCCAGTGCAAACTGCTCCTACTGCCAAGTCTGATGCTCCTCACTATTATGATCATATGTTCATCATGGAACAGCTTGATAAGTTTGTGGACAATCCATTCAATGGTGATGTGGCTTCTCTGCCTATCCCTCCTGAAGTTATTTCATAGGCCACTACCGTTGTTCAAGAAATGAGAGAAGATGCAGTTGAAATCAACACTCTTACTACCAAACTAAATGACCTTGATGGTCGAATGAAAACTGCCTCTTCAAAATTTGTCATTAAAGCACTCGAAGATTCCTACAAGGACATCAATCGTACCATGACTGTCCTCCGAAACAGAAGGTTGTGTTTTCACACAGATCTAGATGAAATTGTTCGCAAGGTCTTTGATGAGCATCAAGCAAAGGTTACTGGCTACAATGATCTTTTCAATAGCCATATTGATCAAGTTGCTCAGCAAAAGAAGAATCACCGAAAGAAAATTGCGAAGAAAAATGTACCTCCTGCTCCGACGGAAAAGGCCCCTAATTGCCTAGAAGCTCATTCTCAGAAAGAAAAATCTCTTGAGCCAGCTATTCCTTTGCCAACCCCAATCAAAGACTCGCATGCTCCTCCCTCGCCAAGGCCAACAGAATTAGTGCCTATGGCCTCCCCTGCTCAAGCTGATATTCCATCCCAGCGAACTATTTTAGAGGAAGGTGAAATCTTTCGCTCCGAGCCCCAAGCTTCTCCAACTCATGAATTGCCCAAGGTCTCAGACTCTCAAACTGTTCAGCAACAACAAATTCTTGAGGAACAACCCCACCCACCTCCAGTGCTTAATTCAGACTCAGTGCCTACAATGAAGGAACCTGCTCTGTTGCCTACTGCCTCCGCAGCTCCCTCTGTTGTGCCACCAGCTCCATCAGCTTCTCTGAAGTTATCCATTGACACAACACCAAGAATGTAAGATGTTGGTCCCTCCGAACAAAAATCTATTTACGCTCGCCCTACTGACTCTGTTGTATATGGCGATGAAGCTCACTTGGTGACAAACTCAAATGCCCATACCCTCATGAAGAAATGCCTTTGTTGTCATCAAGAGAAGGTGCCAAATGTCCTATTTTCAATCGGAATGCACATCCCAAATTATTTCAAGATAGTTCATATGATGGGCCGCGCACTTCAGAATCGCCTCTCTTCTGGACAAAAGATCAAGTCATCTATTACTCTCAGGTTCTCTATGAGAGCAGAAAGATATTCCCTCATGAATACCCATACATCCCTGTTATGCAAAATATTGGCTGCTTCAATCAGTTGCTACAAGATCTGGATGACTTTTGCCTCACCAAGGTATACGAATTCGAGCATCCTTGGAACATAGAGATTATTCTTCAGTTCTATGCTACTCTGTATAACACTGGTGATGAATTCAACAACTCAAAATGGATTATGGAATGGACGACCGAAGGAAAACGCATCAAATGCACTGCAACTGATTTTGTCTCGCACTTCAATTTACCTCGCTTTGAGCATGGTGATAATGAAATTCGGGTGCACTATGGATCAAGAAAAGATTCGTGAATACACTAGTCCTCCATGTCCTGAGCATTTAACATTCGAGACACAGACGCTATATCACATGCTCTCTTACACTATTGGCCCTCTGGCAGGGATGAATTCAGATAAGTCCATCTCGGATGTTCTTCAGAATACTATCTATGCAATCTCTGAGCAATATATCTTCGATGTTGAGGACATGTTTCTACGTATTCTGAAGGATTCTGCTCAATATCCCTTTTGCCTCAAAGTTTTCACGCCATGGATCGGAAAATTATTGATCATGCCATGCGCACAGAATATCTGGCGAAGGAAAGTCACAAAAGCTTCATACCTCCTATTCACGATACCCAGAAAGTCATGGAAGATATTTCTTTGGGTAAATCGCATATGTCAATCCCTCACGATTATCACAAGCAATTCGATGGGCCACGTCTCCCTCAGCACGACCGAAATATTCCGCTTCAACCTCCATCGCAACTCGAAGTTAGTTTGCGTACTCAACAACTGCCGCTGAAGCACATCGCTAAGGATCGATGCGAAAAATACCATCTCGCCTTCGAGCTAAATGCTATCAACAATCAAACCAAAATCGTGCATCTGATTGCGGATGAGAACAAGAAGAGGCTCTGGAAATTTCTTCACAAGTTCTTCACCTAGAAACAACTCCTGAATGTCAATCTCCAAGAACTCTATGATTATATTGGCAAAGGCTTCACTATTGATGATTTCCAAGAGCGGAGTACACCTCCTCTTCCAGGTCGTGAGCCAACCACTGATCTTCTACATCTCAAGCTTCGCAAACTGATTGAAGAACCTGAAGCTACCTTACCGACAGAGAAACCTACTGAAGGCAATGTGCTATCCCATGTTACTCATGTGGCTTCCCCCAATATGCCCTCGTCCTCTCAGCCCCAAGCTGTTATCCCTGAAGGAAAATCCGATGCTGCTGATGATGAAGCCAATCTAGTCACTTCCGAAGACGAAATCACCTTGGATAGTTCTTTTGGAAATGCCACCAAGTGAACCAAGTTCTACGCTCTTGCACTCATGTCATTCATCACCTTTTTTACACTAGTTCGCAAAAGGGGGAGAATTACACCGAGTCTCGATTGATTTGTCTTTTTTGTTTCTTTGGTTTGGTTTCATGCGCGTTTGAAACCTCTGATTTAAGACTATCTGTTCTAAGTTGTAAAACTTCTATGTTGTAATATTAATAACCCCGCATGCTGCACCAGTTCTCTCGAAGCATTTGTTTTGTAGGTGGAATTCTTATCGAACGTTATGAACGATAACACTACAATCTTGATGGATTATATGTCATCGGTGCAAATCATTATCTCGAATGATTGAAATTTCCTCTGTATAACTCTTTACTTGCAGGAGAATTGATATCATATCTTTATCCCTGCAAACATTTAGGGGGAGTCTATTTCATCATCAAGCAAAGTAACACTTATTCACTCTTGTTGGAATTACTTATCACTTATCTATCTTCACTTGGATGATTATCTGTTTTGTCAACAATCGTCCAAAAAGCGGGAGATTGTTGGTGCAATAATTTGCCTCCTTATGTTTTGGAGTTTGTTGACATAAACAGTATTGGACTTATGTGTTTTCTAGTGCACACAGAGTAACAGGTCCCTAAAGTCAATAGGAGTTTGATTCAAACATCGAAGATAATCCCATGCGTAGTAGTGAATATTATCATTGAAGATTATAATAACAAGAGTGACCCCTCAAAAATTGATGACGCAAAGCAATTGGCTTGGTGCTCATCCGAAGGAAGTGACTGCGACCGAGAAGATTGAAGATGAAGTGAAGGCGTAGCATTTATTTTGCTGTTTCTCTTCTGTTTATTGGGTCACAGGACCACCGTACTACTAAGAGGGGTGTAGCATTCAAAGCTTTGATTCTCTGATGCTAAACCCAAGTCCTATGAATGTTGCGAGAGAAATCTCTTTGTGTTCCAAGCAAATACTTGCCAGGAAGAGACTGTGTTCTTCTTCGCTGCGAGAGATTTGTCTTTGACCGATGAGTTAGCATTACTTGTTCCCCCAGTAATATTACCGTTGCTCTTGAAATCCAACCGTTGCGAATGTGTCGGTTGGCCATTGGCTAGACCGCGTGTCCAAAATTGTCATTTCCCACCAGGGAAGTCTGTGGCTATAAATAGCCATCCCACACCGGTGTTGTCCGATGGCTGCTTCGTTTGATTATGAGAAGATTGTTGAGTAACCCCCTCTCCAGAGTGATTTGAGTTTAAAATCCACCGAGAGAAAACCCCTAGAGCCGAAAAATTAGATAGTGATTCAGCATCACTCGAATCTAAGTCCAGTACGCTCCGCCTATTACTCTTGAGAGCTGGAAACTCTCTAGATGGTTGTCAATTTCTTCATAGACCAAGAGTAATTGTGGTTCTCGAAGAAGAAGTCTATAAAGGTTTCGAGATCGCCTCAAGTATCTACCATGAGTGATCGGCATTGGTTGACGAACAAATTAACTTCTGTGTTAAATCACAACCCCTCCAGCCACAGGTAGTCCTTGTGCACAAGGACGAACTGGTCTATGATACGTCTCCAACATATCTACATTTTTTTATCATTCCATGCTATTATATTATCTATCTTGGATGCTTTATATGCATTTATATGCTATTTTATATGATTTTTGGGACTAACCTATTAACCTAGAGCCCAGTGTCAGTTTTTATTTTTTCCTTGTTTTTGAGTTTCGCAGAAAAGGAATATCAAATGGAGTCCAACTGACCTGAAAATTTACGAAGAATATTTTTGGAAAATATAAAAAATACTGGAATGAAAAGTTATCAAAGAGGAGTCCCGAGGCCACCACAAGGGTGGAGGGCGTGCCCCCGTCCTTGTCATCGCCTCGTGGGCCCCCCTGACTTGTTCCCGACGCCAACACCTCTTATAAATCCCAAAATCCCAGAACAGAACCTAGATCGGGAGTTCCACCGCTACAAGCCTCTGTAGCCACGAAAAACCAATCATGAGCCGGTTCTGGCACCCTTCCGGAGGTGGAAACCATCACCGGTGGCCATCTTCATCATCCTGAAGCTCTCCATGACGAGAAGGCAGTAGTTCACCCTCGGGGCTGAGGGTATATACCAGTAGCTATGTGTTTCATCTATCTCTCTCTCTCTTTCTCTCTCGTATTCTTGATATGGCACGATCTTGATGTACCGCGAGCTTTGCTATTATAGTTGGATCCTATGATGTTTCTCCCCCTCTACCTTCTTGTAATGGATTGAGTTTTCCCTTTTAAGTTACCTTATCGGATTGAGTCTTTAAGGATTTGAGAACACTTGATGTATGTCTTGCATGTGCTTATCTATGGTGGCAATGGGATATTCACGTGCTCTACTT
Source organism: Triticum dicoccoides (assembly GCF_002162155.2). Taxonomy (NCBI): domain Eukaryota; kingdom Viridiplantae; phylum Streptophyta; class Magnoliopsida; order Poales; family Poaceae; genus Triticum; species Triticum dicoccoides. Next base: position 233,518,317 of record NC_041392.1, read on the forward strand.
GATGTATGTTTTTGTGATCAACTTGCGGGTTCTGTGACCTCGTGAACTTATGCATAGGGGTTGACACACGTTTTCGTCTTGACTCTCCGGGAGAACTTTGGGGTACTCTTTGAAGTTCTTTGTATTAGTTTGAATGGATGAATATGAGATTGTGTCATGCATATCATATAATCAAACCCGCGGATACTTGTGGTGACATTGGAGTATCTAGGTGAAATTAGGGTTTTGGTTGATGTGTGTCTTAAGGTGTTATTTTAGTATGAACTCTAGGGCTGTTTGTGACACTTATAGGAATAGCCCAATTGATCAATCATAAAGAATAACTTTGAGGTGGTTTCGTACCCTACAATAATCTCTTCGTTTATTCTCCGCTATTAGTGACTTTGGAGTGACTCTTTGTTGCATGTCGAGGGATTGTTATATGATCTAATTATGTTATCATTGTTGAGAGAACTTGCACTAGTGAAAGTATGAACCCTAGGCCTTGTTTCCAAGCATTGCAATACCGTTTTTGCTCACTTTTGTTACTAGTTACCTTGCTGTTTTTATATTTTCAGATTACAAAAACCTATATCTACTATCCATATTGCACTTGTATCACAATCTCTTCGCCAAACTAGTGCACCTATACAATTTACCATTGTATTGGGTGTGTTGGGGACATAGAAGACTCTTTGTTATTTGGTTGCAGGGTTGTTTGAGAGAGACCATCTTCATCCTACGCCTCCCACAGATTGATAAGCCTTAGGTCATCCACTTGAGGGAAATTTGCTACTGTCCTACAAAACTCTGCGCTTGGAGGCCCAACACGAGTCTACAAGAATAAGGTTGCATAGTAGACATCATTCTACCAAATTCCTTGTTGCCATCGAGCATCACTGGTTACCTCTGTTTCTGCTCTTTACATTCGAAGTGTTTCAATCATGTGATTTGTCTCGATGCATGCATTTAGTTTCCATTCCGTAGCTTGTATTCGCTATTATACTCTGCTTTCATTCGCTCTACTGCTGGGTTTCGAGAGTTTTGAGATTTCCAAAGAAACTTTAAAACTCCCGTTCACCCCCTCTGGTAGACATACTTCATTCCTACACACGAAAATTATCATGCAAGTTCAACTTCCTTACCCTGAGACTGCTCGAATCTCTGGTTCGCCAAGTTGAGGTCCTCCTGGGACCTCTCAAGCTTCTGGTTCATCTCCGCAATCTCCTCGGAAACGGAGTTCGGAACCGAGGTTGAAACCTGCCAGCAAAAATCCTTATTACAAAGCCCACGGTCAAAATTATTGAATCTCCTGGACGACTGCCTTAAGCAGTGCCGTAGGTGTAAGGATGGCAATTTTATCCATGGATATCCGACCCAAATGGATAGGGTTTGGATATGCTTTTGTGTCCATGGGCGGCGCCCAAACCCGACCCGGTTGTTCGTGGATAGGGCATGGATATAATCTTGTACCCAGGGATATAGCCAAACCCGACCCGATAGTAGGACTTAATGGGGGAAAATCTGCTATCCCTGCCCCACGGTCATATGTCCCACAGCAATATTACACTTTTTTTATCTAAAACATGCATAAGAAATTACACAATCCCCATCGTAACTTTTTTTGTTAACATTAAATCCCCTCTGTAACATACTCCAACACCCCTTCCCTTATTTTTACCTCCTTCTTAAATGACTCATCATTCTCATTTGTTAGAAAAATACTAAATGATCTTAGGTTGTTAGTGGATGTTGATTTACCATAAGTGAAGCCTAGCCTACCACGAGGTGAAGAATGGAAGAGTTTATGTTAATATTGTGTTATGTCTTATTTATATGTCTCAAGAGGACCCAATGGATATCCAATGGGTATGGATATCCATTGGATTTGGACATGGACACAATTTTTCACCCATGGATTTTTTCATGGGCGGGCGAAGACTGATCTTCATGGACATGGATATGGATTTGAGATTGTTCAACCCGATCCAAACCCGACCCATTGCCATCCTTACGTAGGTGATGGTAATATTCCCTAGAGGCAATAATAAAGTTGTTATTATTATATTTCCTTAATCATGATAAAGGTTTATTATTCATGCTACATTGTATTGACCGAAAATTTAAATACATGTGTGGACACATAAACAAATACCGTGTCCCTAGTGAGCCTCTACTAGACTAGCTCGTTGGTCAAAAGATGGTTAATGTTTCCTAACCATAGACATGAGTTGTCATTTGATAATGGGATCACATCATTAGGAGAATGATGTGATGCACAAGACCCATCCGTTTGCTTAGCATATGATCGTCCAGTTTATTGCTATTGCTTTCTTAATGTCAAATACATGTTCCTTCGACTATGAGATCATGCAACTCCCGGATACCGGAGGAATGCCTTGTGTGCTATCAAACATCACAACATAACTGGGTGATCACAAAGATGCTCTACAGGTATCTCCGAAGGTGTCTGTTGAGTTGGCATGGATTGAGATTAGGATTTGTCACTCCGTGTATCAGAGAGGTATCTCTGGTGTTAACACATCATGCGAAGCCTTGCAAGAAAAGTGACTAAGGAGTTAGTTACGAGATGATGTATTACTGAACGAGTGAAGAGACTTTCCGGATGAGATTTAACTAGATATGAAGATACCGAAGATCGAATCTCGAGCAAGTAACATATTGACAGACAAAGGGAATTATGTATGTTGTCATAAGGTTCGACCGATAAAGATCTTCGTAGAATATGTAGGAACCAATATGTGCATCCAGGTTCCGCTATTGGTTATTGACCGGAGAGGTGTCTCGGTCATGTCTACATCATTCTCCAACCCGTAGGATCCGCACGCTTAACGTTCATTGACGATATAGTATTGTATGAGTTATGTGAGTTGATAATCAAATGTTGTTCGGCTCCTGGATGAGATCACCGACATGATGAGGAGCTCTGGAATGGTCCGGAGGTAAAGATTGATATATAGGACGATAGTATTTGGTCACCAGAAAGGTTTTGGAAGTACCGGGTATTTTACTGGGGGTGCCGGAAGGGGTTCCGGGAGGCCACGGACACGCGGTGGGCCTTATGGGCCAAAGGGGGAAGGGGGGCTGGTGTGCCTCCTCCACCCATTGCCCACGTGCCAAAGAGGGGGGGAGGAAGGGGGAGGCCCCCCAAAGGCAGGCAACCCCCCTTTCCTCCCCCCATGCACAAATATGGAAGGGGGGATTCGGCCAGGGCAGGCGCCCTAGGGCAGCTGCCAGCCATTTGGGGTGCCCTAGGGACTGCCTCCCCTCCCCATCCACCTATATATATATGAGAGGAGGGAGAGGGGCAACACACACCATGATTCCCTAGCCGTGTGCGGCGCCCCTCTCCCTCTAGTTCGTCCTCGGTCATATTTTCGTAGTGCTCGGCAAAGCCTTGCGGAGATAGTTGCATCACCACCATCACCATGCTGTCATGTTGCCGGAACTCATCTACTACTTCTCCCATCTTGTTGGATCAAGAAGGCGAGGATGTCATCTAGTTGAACGTGTGCTGAATGCGGAGGTGTCGTACGTTCGGTACTTCATCGGGCGGATCGTGAAGGTGTACGACTACATCAACCGCGTTGATAAACGCTTCCGCTTACGGTCTACGAGGGTACGTAGACACACTCTCCCCTCTCGCTGCTATGCATCTCCATGGATAGATATTGTGTGTGCGTATAATTTTTTTTGTTTTCCATGCAACATTCCCCAACAGTTGTATCAGAGCCAGGTCTATGCGTAGATGATATGCATGAGTAGAACACAAAGAGTTGTTGGCAGTGCTAGTCATGCTGCTTACCACCAACGTCTTATTTTGATTTGGTAGTATTGTGGGATGAAGCAGCCCGGACCAACCTTACACGTCCACGCACATCAGACCGGTACCACCGACTGACATGCAACTTGTTTTGCATAAAGGTGGCAAGCGGGTGTCTGTTTCTCCTACTTTAGTTGAATCAAATTTGACTATGGCCGATCCTTGAAGAAGGTTAAAACAGCAAACTTGACAATCAACATTGTGGTTTTTGTGTAGTTAAGAATGGTTCTTGCTAGAAGCCCGTAGCAGCCATGTAAAACTTGCAAAAACAAAGTATAGGATGTCTACCTTGTTTTTGCAGGGCATGTTGTGATGTGATATACATTATTGTATGAGATGATCATGTTTTGTAATATCGACAACTGGCAGGATCCTTAGGGTTGTCTGTTAATTATTGTATGAAATGCAAGCGCCATGTAATTGCTTTACTTTCACTGCTACGCGTCGATCCTAAACAAACGGTTTTTAACCCCTTTCCGCGACAGCATTCGGAACCGTCGCCAAGTGAGTGTGGGCGATAAGGGGGTCCTTCCCACACGACCCAGAAACCATCGGGGATATGCCATCCTAGCACACACGCTCGGCAAAATGAGGTCGTTGCGACCGGCGAGCACTCAAATACAAAAATACATACAGTAGTGCTAAAAAATACAATTATACAGGTGAAATCATTTTCGGTCGTAAGTACATCCCACACAATCAGTCACCGCTAAGCGTTTCCGTTCTTATATACATCCCACACAGTCACTCCAAGGAAAATGTTTGTAGAAGGTGGCGTAACACAAACAGTTTTCAAGAGAATGTCGTGTGTGATTGTTCATTGATCCAACATGGTTTATTCCTAGAAACTATGTGCGTTGCCTAAGGTCATCGCCCACGGTGTTTTCTCATTAACCGTTTGCAATAGGAAAACCCAATTAGCAAGCTAATTGGCCAATTAGCGAGCTAAGTGCCCTATTATTAATAATCCATTTACTAATCTAATTGACATTCATATTAAGTACATAATATATTCCATTTCCATATTAAGGAAGCAGGATTTCATAATTGAAATACATCGTAGTACAACATGATATAGCTTCAGCACTCAGCCACCCCATTACACAACTACACCAGCAACAAGTTTCACATGCAACATCTAGAACCTTTCGAAATTAGCATCATAGATGGTACATAGAGAGATGCATCTCATTTGGAAAACTGCTGAAGCGGAAGGTGAATATTGAGCCTTCATTCATGTTCAAGGTCTTTGCAACTTTAGGCCAGTGCATGTGGATGATTGACCGTCGATCCTTCGACCTCTTCAGGAACATTTCAATATTGAACGTGGGTGTTGTATGAAAAATTTCCTCGCCTCCTGACCACAGAGGTGGTTTGAGAGGTAATCATCAATGAAGCCTGAAAACAAGGATGTGCATAAATATCTTCTCTATATTGGAAACGGGGCAAAGGAATACAAAAAGGCAAGGTATAATAGTTAGTACCATCTTGTAAACCTTAGTGCTTCCCATTGTTTCCCTGTAGCACATATAAGATAGTTAGTCATCAGGTTAAGTAAGGGTTCACATGCTATTAGTAAAATATGTTGATGAAAAATAAGCACATTGCAGATTCATCAGATTAATTCAAGCCACATGGAAAACCCATTTATCCAAACCAAACATGATTAAGAACTAGGAAATATAGCACTTGTATATGTTTCTCATGTATTAAGTGCAGCCAAATTCGATTTATTCCTCACATGGTATACAATAAGAGAATGCAACCACAACAATTGAACATCGCATTACAGAATTGAACGAAGTAGTTAACTAAACACCACAACAAATGAACCAAACGTTAACTGAGCACCACATTGCATAATATAACATACTCCTAATAGAAGATCAGACAGTTAACCAAACAAAGCATGCTTAACAACTTGGACATATAGCAATTGTATTTGTTTCTCATGTATTTAGTACAACCAAATTCAATTTATTCCTCACATGGTATACAATAACAGAATGCTGCCACAACAATTGAACATCGCATTGTAGAATTGAACCAAGCAGTTAACTAAACACCACAACAAGTGAACCAAGCCATAACAAATGAACTAAGCAGTTAACTAAACACCAATTGAACAATATAACATACTCCTAATAGAAGATTGGACAGTTAACCAAACCAAGCATGCTTAACAACTTGGAAATATTGCACCCTGAAGAATTGAACATCACATTTGTAGAATTGAACCAAGCAGTTAATTGAACACCACATTGCACGACATATAGAACATATACACTATAGCAGAAGATTGCATGGTAAAAGTAGATAACACAATTCACTAGAATTTGTTAAGGAAAGGTAGTAGCTAGCAAACTGAACATGGGTCCTTATAGTGAGCTAATAACACAAGCTACTCCCCACTGTCGGAGATATTGATGACGATTGGCTCCTTGGACATGGAAGAGGGCGAGGCCTCCGCATCGTGGGTGCCCTCGTTGTAGTAGTGAGTTGCCTGAGCCGCTCCGGGCACCAACCTGCTGGCTCCTGAGATGAGGTAAGCACGTGCATGCTGAGAAAACACCTCGTAGTCTTCATCGAAGGCACCGACGGTGGCCTTAATAAAATGCCATGAACTATCATTTAAAGTAGCCAACCGCATCGTGATGTCAGCACGTGAGGCGTCAACGGTGGCCTCGACGGCCAGGTGCTCCTCCAAGATTTGGGGGTCGGCACGAATGGCAGCCATCGCGACCTCATCTGCGCATGAGGTCACAATTTGCTTCTCCACTGCAAAATGCTCCTTGAGATCCTGGCTATACTGTGTGCACCATGGCTTAGGCCGGCGCTTATTTGGTGGAGGGGTCAGTGGTTTGGGTGGAAGGTGTCACGCTCGCGCCGACGGTCGGGGCATGTGGGATGTGGAAGGAGGAGGAGGATGGGGGTCAGGTGTGGATTATCTGCCTGGATAGGTGAGGCCGAGCAGCGTGAAGGAGGGTCGCCGATGAGGAGCCGGCGGTGCTGCAAGCAAGGAGTGAAGGTATCAACTTGGAAAAGAAGGCGAAAACAGGAGAAATGTGGCTTTTGGTAAGGGGGAGGGGGCGGGGAGGTAGATATTTCCGCGGAAGTCGAAAATTTGGAATCGCTTCAGCCAAAAAACTAGCGTGCAAAGTGTCATGAGACACGGTCCCTTATTCAGAGTGGGCTGTGGGCTGTAGCCGTCGCACCTTCTCACGTAAGCCGTATGCGTACTATTCTCTGGCGGTGCTCCAAGATATTTTGTGCTGCATCTCACACGGTTGGTTATAATAAACTATGTGGGATCTACTTGATTTTTCGTCTTGATTTGAATTACATAATGGGGTCACAACAGCCATGGACGGTGTTTGAATTGCTAGACCTTTTATCTGCGGTGATCATGCAACTATATGTGTGTCATAAAAGAATTGGAATTATTAAAGGTTCGTTTGGACATTTTTATGCATTAACTGAGTTTTCAATGCATTTATGTGCATAATTCAAATTTGAACTACATGCACATGCTCCAGTGCATATAAATTGGTTGAAAAATCAAATCTTTGTCCTTGGATGCATGCTTAGGTCCCATGCAAGAAATGGGAATGAATGTGAAACACCCTGCCACCGTCACTCGGCCACAAACTTTGAGATACCTAGTTTTTAAATTCTAGTAAATCCAAAACTCGTCCGGAATTCATGAAACTTGGCATGCTATCATGAAGCGGCATCAACATGTCATGGTAAATGTTTTGTCCCATTTGGGGCAGGTTTGGGTATATGCTTCTCACAAACCAAAGCTTCTCACAACAAGCATGATGGTTTCGGTAGGGAACGCCTCACCTTTGGGGACGAAACGATATCCATTGCCTCTTATTGCTTCCAAAAATTTTCTCGTGTCAACATAGAACAACAGGAGTGTTGTGTCAATTTTTGTGATTTTTTTTTGGGTTCGTTTGGACATTTTTATGCATTAACTGCGTTTTCAATGCATTTATGTGCATAATTCAAATTTGAACTACATGCACATGCTCCAGTGCATATAAATTGGTTGAAAAATCAAATCTTTGTCCTTGGATGCATGCTTAGGTCCCATGCAAGAAATGGGAATGAATGTGAAACACCCTGCCACCGTCACTCGGCCACAAACTTTGAGATACCTAGTTTTTAAATTCTAGTAAATCCAAAACTCGTCCGGAATTCATGAAACTTGGCATGCTATCATGAAGCGGCATCAACATGTCATGGTAAATGTTTTGTCCCATTTGGGGCAGGTTTGGGTATATGCTTCTCACAAACCAAAGCTTCTCACAACAAGCATGATGGTTTCGGTAGGGAACGCCTCACCTTTGGGGACGAAACGATATCCATTGCCTCTTATTGCTTCCAAAAATTTTCTCGTGTCAACATAGAACAACAGGAGTGTTGTGTCAATTTTTGTGATTTTTTTTTGGGTTCGTTTGGACATTTTTATGCATTAACTGCGTTTTCAATGCATTTATGTGCATAATTCAAATTTGAACTACATGCACATGCTCGAGTGCATATAAATTGGTTGACAAATCAAATATGTGTCCTTGGGTGCATGCCTAGGTCCCATGCAAGAAATGGGAATGAATTTCAAACACCAGGGCGCCGTTGATTGCCGAAAAATTGTTGAGATGCCTGGTTTTCAAATTCTAGTAAATCCAAAACTCGTCTGAAATTCATGAAACTTGGCATGCTATCATGGAGCGGCATCAACATGCCGTGGTAAAATTTTTGTCCCATTTGGGGAAGGTTTGGGTATATGCTTCTCACAAACTAGACCTTCTCACAACAAGCATGATGCTTTGGGTAGGGAACGTCCCACCTTTGGGGACGAAATGATATCCATTGCCTCTTATTGCGTCCAAAAATTTTCTCATGTCAACATAGAACAACAGGAGTGTTGTGTCAATTTTTGTGATTTTTTGGGGTTCGTTTGGACATTTTTATGCATTAACTAAGTTTTCAATGCATTTATGTGCATAATTCAAATTTGAACTACATGCACATGCTCCAGTGCATATAAATTGGTTGAAAAATCAAATTTGTGTCCTTGGGTGCATGCTTAGGTCCCATGCAATAAATGGGAATGAATTTCAAACACCAGGGCACCATTGATTGCCAACAAAACGTTGAGATGCCTGGTTTTTAAATTCTAGTAAATCCAAAACTCGTCCGGTGCGCAGGTTCACCGAGAAGCGTGTGACATGTTCAACGCAGGATTTGTGCATCTCTTCAACGCAAACGGTTCAGTGAAGCAGTAAAGTGGCAGAAAATAAACCAAAAATATACGTGCTGCCACACACCTCGTGTGCCATGCGAGAAGGCGTGAGATGATGGGACGCATGCGAGCAGTCCGCCGCACAGGAAGACGGGGAGGCGTGCATGCAGGTGTGTGAATTGACGGGGAGGCATGCGAGTAGCTCTGTCAAATGATGGTAGGAATGGCAGACGTCCGCCGCGTAGGCTCACCGGGAGGCGAGACAACTTTTGACCGCAGCCTGCCTCGCTCCCACTAGTCCGTATTAATTGCGCTCCCGAGCCTCCAGCCATAATAGGCGACCGCACTCCCGGTCCACAGTAGTCACTGATGTCTCGACTCTGGAGTGTATGACGATGTCGCCCAAGCGCACCATCGGATGGAGTGGCGATGCCGGGGCTGGTGAAGCACCCACACAACGCGTGAAGCTAGCCACAAAGGTTTTCGTCGCCGCCGACGAGGTCTCACGCGGGTAGCAGCATGACTTTGAATTTGTCGGCGCCGTCGTGCCCCCAGCCAGAGCCGGAGGTCAACTGCAACTCCGGCAACAACTGCAACTCCGACGGAAAACTGGTTAGTCATCTATGTACCCATCTGTGCGGCAAACATATCAAGTATTTTCTCTTGTTAATCCCCCCCACCCCGCCCCTCTATAATTTTTCTAGAATACAAATCCTATGGTTATGTTCTCTCAGTCCATGAAATCAGAGTAATTAAGATATGTTAGATGCACGTAGTGTATTGATTGTTTGAATGTTATCCGTATAGAGTTAGTGATTAATTGTTTGTTCTGTACGAATGATTTTTCCTAATAATCCGACTAGGGTTAGCTTGCGTGCTAATAATTCATGGCCAGATCTTGAGAGTTGATTTTGAATGTCCTACATATATGTTTGTGCCTTTTTCCTTCCTGATCTTGAGAATTGATTTCGAATGTCCTACATGTTATGCCATTTTTTTCTTTCAGATTGGTATGTACACAGATGAGGCTCCGACCAGCGCCGCCGCCGGATGTAGATCTTGGACCCGGCTGTGCGGCCAGAAGCGCCCCCGTGGACCTGAGGAACCAGTAGAATTTCCGAAGGACCGCATTAGCAATCTCCTGGATGGAATCCTTGGGGAGATCATCTCCCTTCTCCCCACCAAGGATGGCTGCCGCACACAAGTCCTCGCATCTCGGTGGCGCACTCTGCGGCGCACCGCACCTCTTAATATCGATTGTCGTCAGCTATCTGTCGGTGATGATTCTGAACTCCCCAGAGCCATCATCTCATCCCACGGGGGCTCTGTTCAACGCATCTGCATCCCGGCATGCTACCTGCTGGACATACCCTGCACGGTGGCTGCCTAGCTGACATCCCGTCAATTCGATAAACCCCAGCAGCTTGAGTTCTACCATGACTATGTAACATACCACTAACCGATGTATCTGTGCCCTCACCACCGATGTCCATCATGTGGTTTTCCTCCTCTCTACACACCGCCACCTTTGCCTGGTGCCATCTAGAAGACAATATGGTACAAATGCTTCGAATCCCACTGCTAAAAAAAACTAGTGCTTGAGATCTTTGTTCATTACAGAACCCGCAAGTTCTTAGCACCCGCAAACTTATTTTCAGCTAGCACACCAAATGGGTTGTAATTCTTAATAAGAAAGGTAGCATGGTAGTGACATATTTGGATTTGTCATTTGGGACCCATGAGGAAAAAGCATATCCAGGAAGGTGCCGACTCGACAGCAAACATTGAGAAACCTGATTTTAAAATTATTGTAAATCCAAAACTCACCTCAAAATCCTGAAACTTGGCATGTTGTTATGACATAGCAGCAACATGTTGTGGTAAAAAAATTGTCCAATTTGGGACAAGTTTTGGTACAAACTTCTTACAAACCGGAGCTTCTCTTAAAAAGGCTCATGGTTCTGAGAGGGACCTTGTCACCTATGTGTGTGAAACAACATACGCTGTCTCTTCCTGCCTTGATTTATTTTACAAAGGCAACATGCAACTATATATAGTAGTGTCGCCCTAAAAATATGAAATTATTCACGGTTTGTTTTGCCTTTTTATACATTATTTGAGTTTCCTAGGCATTTTGGAACGTACTTTCCTGTCTGCAAAGGTCATGTGTGTACTAGCCACATATGTAATTCAATGTTCAATTTGTTCATGGAATCAAGTCCTTATAAGTTATAAGTACATATGTTGTTGTTCTGTGTGCAATGACATCGCACACGGACCCTACTGGGGAACCCGTAGGTGATGATTTCATCAACCGCTGACAATTGTATACCACCAAGCGTTTGCCCACAACACACATGGCTTATTAGCAGCAATCGTCTGTGTTATTATCGATCTTCGCACATATTTCTGATTACAGGCTTGTTTGCCGCGTATCACACACATCTTGTTATATTGAACCGTTTCTGTTCTCTTGGCTCAAAGCAAACAGTTCATCCAAGTGAACCGCGTGCCGTATATCACACACACCTTCATCTGGTTGACCGTTTCTTTTGTGTTGCATAATCACAAACGGTTCATTCGAGTGAACCGTATGCTGTATATCACACACACCTTCATCTAGCTGCCCATTTTTTTTGTTCCTCATCATCACAAATAGTTCATTGAACTGAACCGTATGCCCTGCATCGCACACGCAACTAAAATCTGAACCGTGTTTAATGCATCCTCCATTGCAAATGTTTTGCACCTTTTTGACGGTTTTTTACATCCCTGTTTGCGATTAGTGCATCACACACAGTTTCATGAAAGGGTCTTTGATCGTAGTGTCGCATTAGCAGCATCCTTCAGTAGCGTTTATCGCTATGCGTTAGCAATAGTTGTCGAAGCAATAGTTGGCGAGACGACCCTGACACAACGATGGAGATCAAGGTGTCGAGCTGGTGATGATGGAGATCATGACGATGCTTTGGTGATGGAGATCAAAAGCACAAGATGATGATGGCCATATCATGTCACATATTTTGATTGCATGTGATGTCTATCCTTTATGCATCTTATTTTGCTTAGAATGACGGTAGCATTATAAGATGATCCCTTCACTTAATTTCAAGATAAAAGTGTTCTCCCTGAGTATGCACCATTGCCAAAGTTCGCCATTTCGAAGCACCTCGTGATGATCGGGTGTGATAGACTCTACGTTCACATACAAAGGGTGTAAGATAGTTTTGCACATGCAGAATACTTGGGTTAAACTTGATGAGCCTAGCATGCATAGACATGGTCTTGGAACATTGGAGACTGAAAGGTCGAACGTGAGTCATATAGTAGATATGATCAACATAGAGATGTTCACCATAGATGACTATCCCATCTCACGTGATCACGGGTTAGTTGATCTGGATCATGTATCACTTAGATAACTTAAGGGATGTTAATTTAAGTGAGAGTTCATTAGTAATTTTATTAATTGAACTTAAATTTACCATGAACTTAGTCTTGATAGTTTTTGCATATCTATGTCATAGATCAATAGCTCGCAATATAGCTCCCCTATTTTTGATATGTTCCTAGAGAAAACTAAGTTGAAAGATGATAGTAGCAATGATGTGGACTGGGTCCGTGATCTAAGGATTATCCTCATTGCTGCACAGAAGAATTATGTCCTTGATGCACCCTTAGGTAACAGACCTATTGCAGGAGTAGATGCAGATGTTATGAACGTTTGGCAAGCTCGATATGATGACTACTTCATAGTTTAGTGCGCCATGCTTTATGGCTTAGAATTGGGACTTCAAAACCATTTTGAACGCCATGGAGCATATGAGATGTTCCAAGAGCTGAAATTGGTATTTTAGACTCATGCCCGTGTCGAGAGGTATGAGACCTCCACTTTGCCTACAAGATGGAGGAGAATAGCTCAGCCAGTGAGCATGTGCTCAGAATGTCTGGGTACTGCAATTGCTTGAATCAAGTGGGAGTTAATCTTCCAGATAAGATAGTGATTGACAGAGTTCTCTAGTCACTATCACCAAGCTACCAGAACTTCGTGATGAACATGCTCTGGAGTAAAAGGATTTGAACCTTTGCATGTCGGTACCAAAAACTAATAGGAGCAACTGCTTCCAACACTTAATTGAGAGTATGCAAGGGATGGCGAAAATGATTCCCGAGCTCTTCGCGATGCTGAAATCGGTGAAGGTAGAAATCAAGAAAGTGCATCAAGTGTTGATGGTTAAACAAGACCACTAGCTTCAAGAAAAAGGGCAAGGGAAAGAAAGGGAATTCCAAGAATAATGGCAAGCAAATTGCCACTCCCATGAAGAAGCCGAAAGCTGGACCTAAACCTGAAACTAAGTGCTTCTACTACAAAGGGAATGGTCCCTAGAACTGGAACTGCCCTAAATACTTGGTGGATAAGAAGGATGGCAATGTGAACAAAGGTATATTTGATATACATGTTATTGATGTGAGCCTTACTAGTATTCGTATTAGCCCCTGGGTATTTGATACCGGTTCAATTGCTAAGATTAGTAACTCGAAACAGGAGTTGCAAAATAAATGGAGACTAGTAAAGGGCAACATGATGATGTGTGTTGGAGGTGTTTCCAAGATTGATATGATCACCATCGTGTTGATAAACGCATCCGCTTACGGTCTACGAGTGTACGTAGACACACTCCCCCCTCTCATTGCTATGCATCTCCATGGATAGATCTTGCATGTGCGTAGATTTTTCTTCCATGCAACGTTCCCCAACAGTGGGGGCTACATGACAGGCTCCTACTAAATTATACGACTTCAATGTTGGTTTCTTGAAACCAACTTTGGGCTCGGGGGCTACTCACTCACTAAGCCGTTTAGAAGGCTGTGATATTATGTCCTCAGACAAATACATAAATCAATAAGCTCAAATGAAAAGGTTAAACTTGGTATGACGATAGAAGCATACCTAAAAGATCGTTACGAGGTTCTTGAAAACCTTATGCAGGCTGGCCCCTGTGGACCGAAAGCTTTGTAGCACCATGCCTAACAAGGCACGATGCACTTCCTTAATGGAGGAGCCTTTTAGGGTCTCCATCTCATCGGTCCACCCCACGCTAGCTCGTCCTTGGACAGCCAACAGGGGTGGAGGGACGACCTCGGAACCGGGCGCCGATGTGACAGCTAAGTAGCCTCCACCTGCAATGGCAGATCTGAAGCAGATATCGATTGGACCGATGACTGACCCAGCTCCTCTTTGACGACCTCGGAATGCTTCTACCTTGGGTCTTGTTGGGCCGAGGTGTCGACCTCGGCCATGACAGCCACCTCTTCGGCCCATGTGATGTTGACTTCATGGGCGAGGGTGGATGTCGCCTCCCCGAGCCTGTCATGCACTTGGGGAGGAGTGGTGGGCTCTGGAGTCCCGCTGGCGGATGGTAATTCACTCAGGGAACCGCTGGGGATCACCCTTAGTGGACTGCATAAGAAAATGCGCTTTATGAGTTTACTAGCACATATGCCCATGCGTTGAAACGGAAGAGATTTTTTTGTGAGCAACATCGGGAGAGATAATTGATGTGTCCATCAAAACGGTCTCCACAATAGTGGGGCGATAGAGTAGAGAGTTGTGGTGTTCTCGTGGGTCATGTTTGGCCCACGAGATCTTTGTAGTAGTGGAGTTGGTTAGAGTGGCGGCCACTACCCAACTCGTGCTTTTTTTTCTTCAGGTCCGCCTCCTTGTCGAGGTTGTGGTGACCTCCTGATTTTTCAAAAAAAAATGCAAGCATATTTTTTGAAAAAATGATTTATTTCTATAGAAAGGAAAATAAAACTTGAAATAGGAAGATTTTTCAAATTCACAAACATTTTTTGAAAACATGATCATTTCTAAGGTGGGAGAAATGAAGATTTTTCGAATTTGTGAAGAATTTCAGAAAATGGAAACTTGTTTTGAACATTCAAACAATTTTTAAAAATGTATTTTCAATCACGAACATTATTTTCAATTTGTGGCCATTTCAATAAAAACAATATTTTTTAAATTTCTATTATTTTTAAAATGAAATTTATTTTACAAATCTCGAACAATTTTGGAATTTTTTTTGCAAAAATGCAAACATTTTTTGAATATCAAACAAATGTTGAAAGAGAATAAAAAATTTAAAGTTCCAAATATTTTTGAAAATGGAAAGAAATTTTGCAATTCTAAGATTTAACAAAAATTTGTACAGGAAATGAAATTTGGAAAATTAAAAAAATAAATTTATGGAAAAAGGAAAAAGTAACTTGAAAGGGAAAAAAATATAAAAGGAAAAAAATGGAAACATGCCGGCCCAATATTGGGCGACCGATGAGAAGCTCCAATTACATGACGCTCCGTGCGATAACTAAGGTTCCCAGCTGCGTGCGCAGGATATAAATGGGTGGCTATTCTGGGCCTTAGCGCGTCTGGCCCAGGCACGAAATTCGGGACAAAACTCTTTTTGTTTCTTTTCTAGCAGATGGATTACAAAATTTATTTATTTTCGAATTTCCATTATTTTTACAATGAAAATTAATTTAAAAATCCTGAACAATATTTGAATTCTTTTTGTGAGAATGTGAACATTTTTTTAATTTCAAATAAATTTTGAACGAAAATAAAAATTAAAAGTTCCAAATATTTTTGAAAATACGAACAATTTTTGAAATTCTAAGATTTAACGAAAATTAGTAAAAAAATAAATTAAGGAAAATTGCAAATTAAATTTATGGGAAAAGGAAAAAATAACTTTGAAGGAAAAAATAGAAAAGGACCACATAAAAATGAAAAAAGGCCGGCCCAACATTGGGCGACCGATGGGAAGCTCGAACTATATGCCGCTTCGTGCAAAAAATATGGTTTCCCAACTACATGCGCGGGATATAAATGTGTGGCTTTTCTGGGCCTTAACGCGAGCGGCCCATGTACGAAATTCTGGCCAAACTTTCAAAAAAAAATTAGTACCACCTCGGATATAGAAAAAATATTTTTGTGCTGAATGGATGAAAAAATTGGAGAAACGCATGTTGCTTTATTAGTAGGTATAGATCTTTGCTAAAAAGAACTTGTCAGATAAAAACACATGATATAAAGACGACAGCTTACCCTAAAGGTGCAGGTTTCTTCCTCCCTAGCCCGAGGACGTCTTCTTTTGACTCGTCGAAGAGCTTGACTCTCTCCGGCAACTTGCGAACGGCCCTGGCCGAGGTCCTCCTCGGCCTCCTTGAGCCCTTGGGCCACTTGCCGGCTTCGGCGTCCTCTGACTCCGCCCTCTTCCCCTTCGAGGGAGGGTTCTCTTGTTCATCATCCTCCTCCACGTCACCATCATGGGCAGAGGAGGCGTGGGTCTCCTCGGACAGAGTGACCGAGGTCTCCCGGGCCCGAGCACCCGTCATTCCCTTTAGGGACTTCATCCCTTTGGGGGCCACCATGTGTGGCTCCTCGACTAGGAGCGCCATGAGCAGAAGGTTCATTGGCTCTTCTGGTAGTGGAGCTGTGCATCGCACTTCTTGCGCCTAGACCAGCCACTTCTGCAAACATTAAGCATGAGCGATTCGTCAAATCTACCCGTCAATATAAAATATGAAGAATTTGGGGAACACTTACTGGAGGGGCGTCGTGGCCGTGCTCGAAGCTGAGGTCCTCTTCCTCCATAGGGATCTTGTCCTTGGCCAGCTTCATGAGCTTCATCCACATACTGGCCAAGGTGGACCGAAAGAAGGTGGTGAGGGGGGCCATGTGCTCGGGCTTCTGCGCCCACATTGGGGTGGCCCGGAGCTGGAGCGGTAGCATGCGGCGGTTGAGCATGACATTGATGACATCGGCGAGCTGGAGGTTCTTGGTGGTGACCCACCACTTGGTCCTCCTTATCATGGTTTCCACTTCGGTCGGGTTCCCCTAGGCGATGCCCTTCTCCTTCCAAGACATGAGCTTCTTTGTAGGCCCGGACGAAAAGGCTGGAACCATGACCTGGCCCAGGGCGAGCGGTTCGGTGATGTAGAACCATTCCCACTACCACTCCTTCACAGTCTCGATGAAGGTGCCCTTGAGCCATTCGACCCCTTGGTTTTTGCTGATCATGGCCCCTCCACAGTCTGCAACATCGGAGCCGCTGGACTTCGACTTGATTCCGAAGAGCTTCAGCCATAGGCCGAAGTGCGGCTCACAATGGAGGAAGGCCTCGCAGACCGTGATAAAGGAGGCAAGGTCGAGACTGGAGTTTGGGGCCATGTGGTCGAAGTCAGGCCCATAGTAAAACATTATCCTGCGTGCAAAGGGGTGCAGCGGGAACCCTAACCCTCAGACGAGGTGAGGGACAAAGACTACCCGCTCCCCAGCATTGGGAGCAGGCACATGCTGGCCAATGGCTGGAGCATGAGCGGCGATGTTGCAGGTCAGATACCTGCTACCTCTTGAGCATGTGTTGGTTTTCCCCTGAAGAGGAAAGGGTGATGCAACAAAGTAGCTTAAGTATTTCCCTCAATTTTGAGAACCAAGGTATCAATCCAGTAGGATACAACGCACAAGTCGCCTAGTACCTGCACAAACAATCAAGAACCTTGCAACCAACGCGATAAAGGGGTTGCCAATCCCTTCACGGTCACTCGTAAAAGTGAGATCTAATAGAGATAGTAAAGTAAATATTTTTGGTATTTTTGTTGTATAGATTGGAAAGTAAAGATTGCAAAATAGTAAACAACATGCGATGTAAATAAAAGAGATGTAATATAATAGGAAAGAGACCCGGGGGCCATGGGTTTCACTAGTGGCTTCTCTCAAGATAGCATGTATTACGGTGGGTGAACAAATTACTGCCGTGCAATGGATAGAAAAGCGCATAGTTATGAAGATATCTAAGGCAATGATCATGAATACAGGCATCACGTCCGTGTCAAGTAGATCGAAATGATTCTGCATCTACTAATATTACTCCACACATCGACCGCTATCCAGCATGCATCTAGAGTATTAAGTTCATAAGAACGGACTAACGCACTAAGCAAGATGACATGATGTAGAGGGATAAACTCAAGCAATATGATATAAAACCCCATCTTTTTATCCTCGATGGCAAAAATACAATACATGCCTTGCTGCCCCTACTATCACTGGGAAAGGACACCGCAAGATTGAACCCAAAGCTAAGCACTTCTCCCATTCCAAGAAAGATCAATCTAGTAGGCCAAACTAAACTGATAATTCGAAGAGACTTGCAAAGATATCAAATCATGCATATAAGAATTCAGAGAAGAACCAAATAATATTCATAGATAATGTTGTTCATAAATCCACAATTCATCGGATCTCGACAAACACATCGCAAAAGAGTATTACATCGAATAGATCTCCAAGAACATCGAGGAGAACTTTGTATTGAGAATCAAAGAGAGAGGATAAGCCATCTAGCTAATAACTATGGACCCGAAGGTCTGTGGTAAACTACTCACGCTTCATCGGAGAGGCAATGGTGTTGATGTAGAAGCCCTCCGTATCGATCCCCCCTCTGGCAGATCGTCGGAAAAGGCCCCAAGATTGGATCTCCCAGGTATAGAAGGTTGCAGCAGTGGAAAAGTGGTTTTGTGGCTCTCCCTGATGTTTCTAGGGTACAAGAGTATATATAGACGAAAGAAGTATGTCGGTGGAGCTACGAGGGGCCCACGAGGGTGGGGCACGCTTGCCCCCCTGGGCGCGCCCTCCTGCCTCGTGGCTTCCTCGTGGAGTTCCAGACTTCGACTCCAAGTCTTCTGGATTGCTTTTGGTCCAAGAAAGATCATCGCGAAGGTTTCATTCCGTTTGGACTCCGTTTGGTATTCCTTTTCTGCAAAACTCTAAAATAAGCAAAAAAATAGAAACTGGCATTGGGCCTCCGATTAATAGGTTAGTCCCAAAATTAATATAAAAGAGCATATTAAAGCCCATTAAGCATCCAAAATAGATAATATGATAGCATGGAACAATCAAAAATTATATATACGTTGGAGACGTATGAAGCATCCCCAAGCTTAATTCCAGCTCGTCCTCGAGTAGGTAAATGATAAAAATAGAATTTTTGATGTGGAATGCTACCTAACATAATTATCAATGTAATTTTCTTTATTGTGGCATGAATGTTCAGATCCAAAATATTCAAGACAAAAGTTTAATATTGACAAAAAACAATTGTACTTCAAGCATACTAACAAAGCAATCATGTCTTCTTAAAATAACATGGCCAAAGAAAGCTATCCCTACAAAATCATATAGTCTCGCTATGCTCTACCTTCATCACACAAAATATTTAATCATGCACAACCCCGATGACAAGCCAAGAAATTGTTTCATACTTTTGATGTTCTCAAACTTTTTCAATCTTCACGCAATACATGAGCGTGAGCCATGGATATAGCACTATAGGTGGAATAGAGTTGTGGTTGTGGAGAAGACAAAATGGAGAAGATAGTCTCACATCAACTAGGCGTATCAACGGGCTATGGAGATGACCATTGATACGTCCATTTTGCATCATGCTTTTATATCGATATTTATTGCATTAAGGGCTGTTATTACACATTATGTCACAATACTTATGCCTATTCTCTCTTATTTTACAAGGTTTACATAAAGAGGGAGCATGCCGACAGCTTGGATTCTGGGCTGGAAAAGGAGAAAATATTAGAGACCTATTCTGCACAATTCCCAAAGTCCTGAAACTTCACGGAAGATGTTTTCCAAATATATAAAAAAATACCGCGTGCAAGAACTTCACCAGGGGGCCACACCCTGCCCACGAGGGTGGGGGGCGCGCCCTACCCCCAAGGCATGCCCCCTACCTCGTGGGCCCCCTGGTGGCCCTCCGGTGGCCATCTTTTGCTATATGGAGTCTTTCGATGGGAAAAAAATCATAAGCCATCTTATCGGATGAAACTCCACCGACACAAGGCGGAACCAATCTAGGTCTCTGACGGAGCTGTTCTGCCGGGGAAACTTCCCTCCCGGAGGGGGAAATCATCACCATCGTCATCACCAACGCTCCTCTCATTGGGAGAGGGAAATCTCCATCAACATCTTCATCAGCACCATCTCATCTCAAAACCCTAGTTCATCTCTTGTATCCAATTCTTGTCTCCAAGTCCGGGATTGGTGCTAATAGGTTGCTAGTAGTGTTAATTACTCCTTGTAGTTGATGCTAGTTGGTTTAATTGGTGGAAGATCATATGTTCAGATCCTATATGCATATTAATACCCCTCTGATTATGAACATGTTTATGCTTTGTGAGTAGTTACTTTTGTTCCTGAGGACATGGGAGAAGTCTTGCTATTAGTAGTCATGTGAATTTGGTATTCGTTCGATATTTTGATGAGATGTATGTTGTATCTCCTCTAGTGGTGTTATGTGAACGTCGACTACATGACACTTCACCATTATTTGGGCCTAGAGGAAGGCATTGGGGAGTAATAAGTAGATGATGGGTTGCTAGAGTGACAGAAGCTTAAACCCTAGTTTATGCATTGCTTCGTAAGGGGCTGATTTGGATCCATATGTTTCATGCTATGGTTAGGTTTACCTTAATACTTTTGTTGTACTTGCGGATGCTTGCAATAGAGGTTAATCATAAGTGGGATGCTTGTCCAAGTAAGGGTAGTACCCAAGCACCGGTCCACTCACATACCAAATTATCAAAGTACCGAACGCGAATCATATGAACGTGATGAAAACTAGCTTGACGATATTCCCATGTGTCCTCGGGAGCGCTTTACATCATATAAGAGTTTGTCCAGGCTTATCCTTAGCTACAAAAAGGATTGGGACACCTTGCTGCACCTTATTTACTTTTGTTACTTGTTGCTCGTTACAAATTATCTTATCACAAAACTATCTGTTACCACTTATTTCAGTACTTGCAGAGAATACCTTGCTGGAAACCGCTTATCATTTCCTTCTGTTCCTCGTTCGGTTCGACACTCTTACTTATCGAAAGGACTACGATAGATCCCCTATACTTGTGGGTCATCAAGACTCTTTTCTGGCGCTGTTGCCGGGGAGTGAAGCGCCTTTGGTAGGTGGAATTTGGTAAGGAAAGATTTATATAGTGTGCTGAAATTTACTGTCACTTGTTACCATGGAAAGTAATCCTCTGAGGGGCTTGTTCCGGGTATCTTCACCCCGACCAGTAGAGCAAAGAGTTGCTCCTCAACCTACTGAACCTACTAAAAATGAAAATGAAGATGTAAATGCTTGCTTTGAAGTTCCTTCGGGTATGATAGAAAAACTGCTAGCTAATCCTTTTTAGGAGATGGAATAAAACATCATGATGAACATCTGACATATGTGGATGAAGTTTGTGGATTATTTAAGCTTGCAGGTGTACCCGGAGATGTTGTTGAGAAGAAGGTCTTCCCTTTATCTTTGAGGGGAGATGCATCGACATGGTATAGGCTATGTGATGATGTGAGGTCTTGGAATTACAAACGATTGAAATTGGAATTTCATCAGAAGTTTTATCCTATGCATCTTGTTCATCGTGATCACAATTACATATATAATTTTTGGCCTCGCAAAGGAGAAAGCATCACTCAAGCTTGGGGGAGGCTTATCTCAACGTTATATTCATGCCCCAATCATGAGCTCTCAAGAGAAATCATTATTCAAAATTTTTATGCTCGGCTTTCTGGTAACAATCGCACCATGCTTGATACTTCTTGTGTTGGCTCTTTTATGATGAAGACTATTGAATTCAAATGGGATTTATTGGAAAGAATTAAACATAACTCTGAAGATTGGGACCTCGTCAAATGGTAAGGAGTCAGGTATGACACCTAGTTTTGATTGTGTTAAATCTTTTATGGATACCGATATTTTTCGTAAATTTAGCACTGAATATGGACTTGACTCTGAGATAGTAGCTTCTTTCTGTGAATCTTTTGCTACTTATGTTGATCTCTCCAAGGAGAAGTGGTTTAAATATCATCCTCCCATAGAAGTAAAAGTAGTTGCACCTATTAAAGTTGAAGAAAAGACTATCACTTATAATGATCTTATTGTTCCTACTTCTTATGTTGAGAAACCACCTTTCCCTGTTAGGATAAAGGATCATGCTAAAGCTTCAACTGTAGTTCATAAAAGCAATATTAAAACATATACACCTCCTCAGCAAGTTAAAGTTGAACCTAATATTGCTATTGTTAAAGATATCTTCTCTGATAATATAGATGGGCATGTTATTTATTTCTGTGATGAAACTGCTAGAATTGCTAAACCCTATGATAAAGATAAACCTAGACCTGTGGTAGGCATGCCTGTTATTTCTGTTAAAATAGGAGATCATTGTTATCGTGGCTTATGTGATATGGGTGCGAGTGCTAGTGCAATACCTACTAGCCTTTATAGAGAAATTATGCATGATATTGCACCTGTTGAGTTAGAAGATATTGATGTTACAATTAAACTTGCCAATAGAGATACTATTTCACCAACGGGAATTGTCAGAGATGTTGAAGTCTTGTGTGGGAAAACTAAATATCCTGCTGATTTTCTTGTTCTTGGTTCCCCACAAGATAGCTTTTGTCCCATTATATTTGGTAGACCCTTCTTGAACACTGTTAATGCTACCATAGATTGCAAAAGAGATGTTGTTACTATCGGTTTAGATGATATGACTCATGAATTTAATTTTTCTAAATTTAGTAGACAACACCGTGAAGAAGAATTACCTAGTAAGGATGAAATTATTGGTCTTGCTTCTATTGCCGTACCTCCTAGTGATCCTTTAGAACAATACTTGCTAGACCATGAAAATGATATGTTTATGAATGAAAGAAGGGAATTAGATGAAGTATTCTTTAAAGAGAAAAATTCACTGTAGGTCACAAAACTTGAGCTGGCTGACACTTAAGTACCACTACTTCAAAATACCCGAAATACAGTCCATATACTTGCGCATGGGGTTCACTTTGGTCCGTATATATGAATTGAGCTACGTATTTGCTGACTTGGCTGAGTCAGCCGTTGCCATTTGTGCTTTGACCGCCACATGTGCAGCACCTATCGGGGGGGCGTTAATACTAGATGGCTGGAGGTTTTTTTTGCAAATGCGCGCACCTGGTCGGACCGCACCTGGTCGGACCACACCTGGTCGCCCTGCCTTATCCCCTCTTGCTCTCCGCTTCCTCTCCTCCGAACCCTAGCCAACTCCCGTTCGCACCGCCGCAGCCATTGTTGACATCGTCGCCTTCCGCCACCGCAGCCATTGCCAACGCCCTCCTCCGCCTCATCTGTCTCCTCCTTCATGTCGTCTTCCAGCTCCATCTGCTCAGCGCTGCGTGGATATGTTTATGAATGAAAGAAGGGAAATAGATAAAGTATTATTTAAACATGAACCTATTCTAAAAAACAATTTACCTGTTGAAATCCTAGGGGATCCTCCTCCACCCAAGGGTGATCCCGTGTTTGAGCTTAAACCGTTACCTGATACTCTTAAATATGCTTATCTTGATGAGAAAAAGATATATCCTGTTATTATTAGTGCTAACCTTTCAGAGCATGAGGAAGAGAGATTATTGAAAACTCTGAAGAAGCACCGCGCTGCTATTGGGTACACTCTTGATGATCTTAAGGGCATTAGTCCCACTCTATGTCAACATAAAATTAATTTGGAAGAAGATGCTAAACCAGTTCATGATCATCAATGCCGGCTGAATCCTAAAATGAAAGAAGTGGTAAGAATGGAGATACTAAAGCTCCTTGAGGCAGGTATTATTTATCCCGTTGCTGATAGTCAGTGGGTAATCCCTGTCCATTGTGTACCTAAGAAGGGAGGTATTACTGTTGTTCCTAATGATAAAGATGAATTGATTCCTCAAAGAATTATTACAGGTTATAGGATGGTAATTGATTTCCGCAAATTAAATAAGGCTACTAAAAAGGATCATTACCCCTTACCTTTTATCGATCAAATGCTAGAAAGATTGTCCAAACATACACATTTTTTGCTTTCTAGATAGTTATTCTGGTTTCTCTCAAATACCTGTGTCAGCCAAAGATCAATCAAAGACTACTTTTACATGCCCTTTTTGTACTTTTGCTTATAGATGTATGCCTTTTGGTTTATGTAATGCACCTGCTACCTTTC
Organism: Triticum dicoccoides; assembly: GCF_002162155.2. Classification (NCBI taxonomy): domain Eukaryota; kingdom Viridiplantae; phylum Streptophyta; class Magnoliopsida; order Poales; family Poaceae; genus Triticum; species Triticum dicoccoides. Next base: position 233,542,505 of record NC_041392.1, read on the forward strand.
AAAGATGCATGATGGCTATATTCTCTGACTTTTGTGAAAAGATTTGTGAGGTTTTCATGGATGACTTTTCCGTCTATGGATCTTCTTTTGATGATTGCTTGAGCAACCTTGATCGAGTTTTGCAGAGATGTGAAGAAACTAATCTTGTCTTGAATTGGGCAAAGTGCCACTTTATGGTGAATGAAGCTATTGTCTTGGGTCATAATGTTTCTGAAAGAGGTATTGAAGTTGATAAAGCCAAGGTTGATGCTATTGAAAAGATGACATGTCCCAAGGACATCAAAGTTATAAGAAGTTTCCTTGGTCATGTCGGTTTTTATAGGAGGTTCATTAGGACTTCTCGAAAATCTCTCGGCCTCTGACTAATTTATTACAAAAAGATATAACATTTGTCTTTGATGATGATTGTGTAGAAGCATTTGAAATACTTAAGAAAGCATTGATCTCTGCACCTATTGTTCAGCCACCTGATTGGAATTTACCCTTTGAAATTATGTGTGATGCTAGTGATTATGCTGTAGGTGCTGTTCTAGGACAAAGAGTTGATAAGAAACTAAATGTTATTCAATATGCTAGTAAAACTCTAGACAATGCTCAAAGAAATTATGCTACTACTGAAAAAGAATTCTTAGCAGTTGTATTTGCTTGTGATAAGTTTAGACCTTATATTGTTGATTCTAAAGTAACTATTCACACTGGTCATGCTGCTATTAAATATCTTACGGAAAAGAAAGATGCTAAACCTAGACTTATTAGATGGGTTCTCTTGCTACAAGAATTTGATTTGCACATTGTTGATAGAAAAGGAGCTGAGAACCCCATTGCAAACAACTTGTCTAGGTTAGAAAATGTGCTTGATGACCCACTACCTATTAATGATAGCTTTCCTGGTGAGCAATTAAATCTCATAAATGCTTCTCGTACTGCTCCATGGTATGCTGATTATGCTAATTACATTGTTGCTAAGTTTATACCACCTAGTTTCACATACCAGCAAAAGAAAAAGTTCTTCTATGATTTGAGGCATTACTTTTGGGATGACCCACATCTTTATAAAGAAGGAGTAGATGGTGTTATTAGATGTTGTGTACCTGAGCATGAACAGGAACAGATCCTACGCAAGTGTCACTCTGAAGCTTATGGAGGATACCATGCTGGAGATAGAACTGCACATAAGGTACTGCAATCTGGTTTTTATTGGCCTACTCTCTTCAAGGATGCCCGTAAGTTTGTCTTATCTTGTGATGAGTGTTAAAGAATTGGTAATATTAGTAGACGTCAAGAAATGCCTATGAATTGTTCACTTGTTATTGAACCATTTGATGTTTGGGGCTTTGACTATATGGGACCATTTCCTTCCTCTAATGGTTATACACATATTTTAGTTGTTGTTGATTACGTTACTAAGTGGGTAGAAGCTATCCCAACTAGTAGTGTTGATCATAACACTTCTATTAAAATTCTTAAAGAAATTACTTTTCCAAGATTTGGAGTCCCTAGATATTAATGACTGATGGTGGTTCACATTTTATTCATGGTGCTTTCCGTAAAATGCTTGCCAAATATGATGTTAATCATAGAATTGCATCTCCTTATCACCCTCAGTCTAGTGGTCAAGTAGAATTGAGTAATAGAGAACTCAAATTAATTTTGCAAAAGACTATTAATAGGTCTAGAAAGAATTGGTCCAAGAAACTTGTTGATGCATTATGGGCCTATAGAACTGCATATAAAAATCATATAGGTATGTCTCCGTATAAAATGGTCTATGGAAAAGCATGTCACTTACCTCTCGAACTAGAACACAAGTCTTATTGGGCTATTAAAGAACTTAATTATGATTTTTAACTTGCCGGTGAGAAGAGGTTATTTGATATTAACTCACGTGATGAATGGAGAACCCAAGCCAACGAAAATGACAAGTTGTTTAAAGAAAAAGTTAAAACATGGCATGACAAAAGGATACAAAAGCGTGAGTTTAATGTAGGTGATTATGTATTGCTATACAACTCTCGTTTAAGATTTTTTGCAGGAAAACTTCTCTCTAAATGGGAAGGTCCTTACATTATCGAGGAGGTCTACCGTTCCGGTGCCATAAAAATCAACAACTTCGAAGGCACAAATCCGAAGGTGGTGAACGGTCAAACAGGAACTATGTAGACAATCTGCAGGTAATCCCATAAATGCTGAAACCAATGTTATTGAAACCGTAACCCGGAGGAATACATAAGGGACACTTTCCGGAATGTTTCAAACTCCGAAAAGGAAAAGGTATGTGGTATGGTAAGTAAACCGGCTCCAAAATAGTTTTTAAGGCAATATTTCTCCGTTTTGGAATATTTAGAAAAATAGAAAAATAAGCAACAGTCCGGGAAGGACACGAGGGCTCCACGAGGGTGGAGGGCGCGCCCTACCCTACTGGGCGCGCCCCCCTACCTCGTGGACACCTCGTGTGCTCTCCGGACTCCATTTTCATACACGACATGTATTTTGGTCGGTAAAAATTCATTATATTATCTCCCGGGGGTTTTGACTCCCGTATCAGGCAAATATCTCTTGTCTTTGTTTTGAGTTGTCCTGTTGCAGATAGAGCAACATGTCATCCCAGGATTCAGAAGGATAAAGCTACGTGTTTGATTACCTTGCATATCCTAAGGTTTATGGGGATGTGGAGCATTGCGGTTGGACTATGGAAGAAGAAGAGGACTATGAACCCAAGGGAAAGGAGGAGTTGAGCTCAGATGAAGATGAAGTCCCACTACCTCAACCTGGGGACATGCATGTGGAGTTCAAAAAGTCAAGCCTCCCGGATAGGGTAGAGAAACCTAAGATCGAGTTTATCCCTTTTCGCCTCTTGCAGGAGAACAAACAGGAACTATGCAAAAAGATACTGAGCTTGGAGCAGGAGATCGAGGACCTAAGGGACCAAAATTCTGTCCTCAAGCGCAAATTAAGGAAGAAGCCTACGCCATCAACAAAATCACCACCGTCTCCACCAACAAAGAAGAATTTAGTATCTGGTATGGGCACTCCACTTGGCAACTTCCAAGCTTGGGGGAGTGCCCCGGTATCGTATCACCATCACTTTATCTTTACCGTTTTTCTTAGTTCGATCCTTTTGGTAATATCTTGATCTAGTGGAATAAAAGTTCTTAGTATGATTTAGTCGTGAGTTTTGCTTTATTATCCTTCTATGTAATCGAGTCTGTGAGCTATATAATAAAGATTAGTGTTGAGTCAAGGGCTTGATTATTTTGCCATGATCTTAAGTGAATAAAAGAAAAGAGAAAGAAATAAAAATAAACAAAGAGATCATGTGAGTCTTATGGAGAGTAATGAGCTCACATAGAAAGAGTATGATGAATAAAAGTAGTTGAGGGGTGACAAAAATAGTTTTGGTCATCATTGCAATTAATAGGAAGTAATAAAGAAAGAGAGGTCTTCACATATAAATATACTATCTTGGACATCTTTTATGATTGTGAGCACTCATTAAAATATGACATGGTAAAGAGTTGACATTGGACAAGAAAGACAACGTAATGGGTTATGTTTTCTTACATCTGAGATGAATTATATTGTCTTGGATCTTCCAACATGATGAGCCTGCCTTTCCCCCTCATGCTAGCCTCTTCCACCATATCTACCTATAGATTGAGTAAGATCCATCAAGTAAGTTGTCATCGGTGCAAGCAATAAAAATTGCTCTCTAAATATGTATGACTGATTGGTGTGGAGGAAATAAGCTTTATACGATCGTGTGATATGGAAGTAATAAAAGCGACAGAGTGCATAATAAAGGTCCATATTACAAGTGGCAATATAAAGTGATGTTCTTTCGCATTAATATTTTGTGCATCCAACCATAAAAGCGCATGACAACCTCTGCTTCCCTCTGCGAAGGGCCTATCTTTTACTTTTATCTCCTACATTACATAAGAGTCATGGTGATTTTCACCCTTCCTTTTTACACTTTATCCTTTGGCAAGCACAGTATGTTGGAAAGATCCTGGTATATATGGCTAATTGGATGTGAGTTTTCATGAACTATTACTGTTGACATTACCCTTTAGGTAAAACGTAGGGAGGCAAAACTATAAGCCCCTATCTTTCTCTGTGTCCGATTAAAACTCCATACCCATAAGTATTGTGTGAGTGTTAGCAATTGTGAAAGATTATATGATAGTTGAGTATGTGGACTTGCTGAAAAGCTCTTATACGTTGACTCTTTCCTATGTTATGATAAATTGCAATTGCTTCAATTAGTGAGATTGTAGTTTGTTAGTTTTCAATGAAGTTTATGATTCATACTTGATATTGTGATTGAATTATTACTCTAGCATTAGAGATCATATGACAAGAATTATATAAGTTGCTGTTCTAAGAATTATCATGATGCCCTCATGTCCGTATTTTATTTTTATCGACACCTCTATCTCTAAACATGTGGACATATTTTTCGATTTCGGCTTTTCGCTTGAGGACAAGCGAGGTCTAAGCTTGGGGGAGTTGATACGTCCATTTTGCATCATGCTTTTATATCGATATTTATTGCATTATGGGATGTTATTACACATTATGTCACAATACTTATGCCTATTCTCTCTTATTTTACAAGGTTTACATAAAGAGGGAGAATGCCGACAGCTTGGATTCTGGGCTGGAAAAGGAGAAAATATTAGAGACCTATTCTGCACAACTCCAAAAGTCCTGAAACTTCACGGAAGATGTTTTCCAAATATATAAAAAAATACCGCGTGCAAGAACTTCACCAGGGGGGCCACACCCTGCCCACGAGGGTGGGGGGCGCGCCCTACCCCCAAGGCATGCCCCCTACCTCGTGGGCCCCCTGGTGGCCCTCCGGTGGCCATCTTTTGCTATATGGAGTCTTTCGATGGGAAAAAATCATAAGCCATCTTATCGGATGAAACTCCGCCGACACAAGGCGGAACCAATCTAGGGCTCTGACGGAGCTGTTCTGCCGGGGAAACTTCCCTCCCGGAGGGGGAAATCATCACCATCGTCATCACCAACGCTCCTCTCATTGGGAGAGGGAAATCTCCATCAACATCTTCATCAGCACCATCTCATCTCAAAACCCTAGTTCATCTCTTGTATCCAATTCTTGTCTCCAAGTCCGGGATTGGTGCTAATAGGTTGCTAGTAGTGTTAATTACTCCTTGTAGTTGATGCTAGTTGGTTTAATTGGTGGAAGATCATATGTTCAGATCCTATATGCATATTAATACCCCTCTGATTATGAACATGTTTATGCTTTGTGAGTAGTTACTTTTGTTCCTGAGGACATGGGAGAAGTCTTGCTATTAGTAGTCATGTGAATTTGGTATGCGTTCGATATTTTGATGAGATGTATGTTGTCTCTCCTCTAGTGGTGTTATGTGAACGTCGACTACATGACACTTCACCATTATTTGGGCCTAGAGGAAGGCATTGGGGAGTAATAAGTAGATGATGGGTTGCTAGAGTGACAGAAGCTTAAACCCTAGTTTATGCATTGCTTCGTAAGGGGCTGATTTGGATCCATATGTTTCATGCTATGGTTAGGTTTACCTTAATACTTTTGTTGTACTTGCGGATGCTTGCAATAGAGGTTAATCATAAGTGGGATGCTTGTCCAAGTAAGGGCAGTACCCAAGCACCGGTCCACCCACATACCAAATTTTCAAAGTACCGAACGCGAATCATATGAACGTGATGAAAACTTGCTTGACGATATTCCCATGTGTCCTCGGGAGCGCTTTACATCATATAAGAGTTTGTCCAGGCTTATTCTTTGCTACAAAAAGGATTGGGCCACCTTGCTGCACCTTATTTACTTTTGTTACTTGTTGCTCGTTACAAATTATCTTATCACAAAACTATCTGTGACCACTTATTTCAGTACTTGCAGAGAATACCTTGCTGGAAACCGCTTATCATTTCCTTCTGCTCCTCGTTGGGTTCGACACTCTTACTTATCGAAAGGACTATGATAGATCCCCTATACTTGTGGGTCATCACCCATCAATAGATATCAATGTGAGTGAGTAGGGATTGCCATGCAACGGATGCACTAGAGCTATAAGTGTATGAAAGCTCAAAAAGAAACTAAGTGGGTGTGCATCCAACTTGCTTGGTCACGAAGACCTAGGGAATTTTGAGGAAGCCCATGATTGGAATATACAAGCCAAGTTCTATAATGAAAAATTCCCACTAGTATATGAAAGTGACAAAATAAGAGACTCACTATCATGAAGATCTTGGTGCTACTTTGAAGCACAAGTGTGGAAAAAAGATAGTAGCATTGTCCCTTCTCTCTTTTTCTCTCTTTTGTTGTTTTTTTTGGGCCCTCTCTTTTTTTGCCTCTTTTTTATTTTTTATCTTTTTCGTCCGGAGTCTCATCCCAACTTGTGGGGGAATCATAGTCTCCATCATCCTTTCCTAAGTGGGACAATGCTCTAATAATGATGATCGTCACACTTTTATTTACTTACAACTCAAGAATTACAACTCGATACTTAGAACAAAATATGACTCTATGTGAATGCCTTCGGTGGTGTACGGGGATGTGCAATGAATCAAGAGTAACATCTATGAAATAATTATGAATGGTGGCTTTCCACAAATACGATGTCAACTACATGATCATGCAAGGCAATATGACAATGATGGAGCATGTCATAATAAACGGAACGGTGGAAAGTTGCATGGCAATATATCTCGGAATGGCTATGGAAATGCCATAATAGGTAGGTATGGTGGCTGTTTTGTGGAAGGTAAATGGTGGGTTTATGGTACCGGCAAAAATTGTGTGGTACTAGAGAGGCTAGCAATGGTGGAAGGGTGAGAGTGCGTCTAATCCATGGAATCAACATTAGTCATAAAGAACTCACATACTTATTGCAAAACTCTATTAGTTATCGAAATGAAGTACTACCCGCATGCTCCTAGGGGGGTAGATTGGTAGGAAAATACCATCGCTCGTCCCCGACCGCCACTCATAAGGAAGACAATCAATAAATAGACCATGCTCCAACTTCATCACATAACGGTTCACCATACGTGCATGCTACGGGATTCACAAACTTTAACACAAGTATCTCACAAATTCACAACTACTCTACTAGCATGACTCTAATATCACCATCTTCATATCTCAAAACAATCATAAATAATCAAACTGCTCATAGTATTCAACGCACTTTATATGAAAGTTTTTATTATACCCATCTTGGATGCCCATCATATTAGGACTAGTTTTATAGCCGAAGAAAATTGCAATGCTGTTCTAAAAGACTTTCAATATAATATAAGTGAAGCATGAGAGATTAATAATTTCTATAAAATAAAACCACCATCATGCTCTAAAAAGATATAAGTGAAGCACTAGAGCAAAATTATCTAGCTCTAAAGATATAAGTGAAGCACATAGAGTATTCTAATAATTTCCGATTCATGCGTGTTTCTCCCAAAAGGTGTGTACAGCAGGGATGATTGTGGTAAACTAAAAGGACTCAAATCATACCATACTCTCCAAGCAAAACACATATAATGTGGTGAATAAAAATATAGCCTCAAGTAAAGTTACTGATAGACGAAGAGGAAAGAGGGGATGTGTCGGTGTCAAAACCGGTGGATCTCGGGTAGGGGGTCCCGAACTATGCGTCTGGGCCGGATGGTAACAGGAGGCAAGGGACACGAAGTTTTACCCAGGTTCGGGCCCTCTTTATGGAGGTAAAACCCTACGTCCTGCTTGATTAATATTGAAGATATGGGTGTTACAAGAGTAGATCTACCACGAGATCAGAGAGGCTAAACCCTAGAAGCTAGCCTACGGTATGATTGTATGTTGTGATTGTTGTCCTATGGACTAAAACCCTTCGGTTTATATAGACACCGGAGAGGGTTAGGGTTACACAAGGTCGGTTACAAAGGAGGAGATATCCATATATGTATTGCCTAGCTTGCCTTCCACGCCAAGTAGAGTCCCATCCGGACACGAGACGAAGTCTTCAATCTTGTATCTTCATAGTCTAACAGTCCGGCCAATGGACATAGTCCGGCTGTCCGGAGACCCCCTAATCCAGGACTCTCATAGTAGCCCCTGAACCAGGCTTCAATGATGATGAGTCCGGCGCGCAGTATTGTCTTCGACATTGCAAGCCGGGTTCCTTCTCCGAATACATCACAGAAGAATTTGAATACGAGGATAGTGTCCGACCCTGCAAAATAAGTTCCACATTTCACCGTCGAGAGAATAATGTTTTTGCAGATCTAATCCGCTAGCTTGTTTTGGCAACATGACGTTACGTCATGGCCCGGTGATTATTCGAACCGTTTCTTTTAACCAGCTCCACAAATAACGCGAGGCGGTTTCTTGACACGTCTTGCTGAAGCGGAGATCGTGTTCCCCTAATTACAGGATTCTCATTAATACGGTTTGTGGGTAACCCAACCGTGTCTAGGACTCCTAGATTATAGGTAAGTCCTAAACGGCTACGGAGAGGACGCTTGATTTTCACCCTCTTTATAAGGGGGCAAGGTTTTCGCTTTTCCCTCCCGTGCTTAATCAAACCCTTCCCCCGCCTCGAGTTCTAACACCCAAAGCCCATGTCAGGTGCTCCAGATCTTCAACCATGTCCGGATCCAGCCTTCAAGGCCGATGGACGCCCTCCTTCGTTACGGAAGAGGACATTAAGAAGTTGAGGGAGGCCAGATATCTGACCGCCGAGGTTTCGCATCGGCTGCCTGCTCGAGGGCAGGTCGTCCCTACTCCCGAACCCAACGAGACCGTTGTGTTTGTTTCCCACTTCCTCCAAGGTCTAGGCCTCACTCTGGATCCTTTCGTCAGGGGCTTGATGTTCTATTATGGGTTAGATTTCCACGATCTAGCCCCGGAGTCCTTTCTCCACATCACGACATTTATTGTCATGTGTGAGGCCTTCCTCCGCGTTACCCCTCACTTTGGCCTGTGGCTCAAGACCTTTGAAGTAAATCTGAAGATGATCGAGGGGCAACAAGAAGCGTGCGGAGGTGCATCAATAGGCAAGATGGCAGGAGCTCCATGGCCGAGAGGTTCCTTTCCAGAGATGCCCGAATTATGTCAACGGGAGTGGTTTTATGTCACGGCTCCCAGAAGCGCCAAGTGGGCGGCTGCCTCCGCTTTCCGCTCAGGCCCCCCACCACAACTGATGGCATGGATTAGCAGGGGTCTGAGCTGGGGTCCAGCCAAGGACATGCCGATACTGCAAAGCCGCATCCGAGATCTCTTCGAGGGAGATTTCAATTTGGTTGCGGTAATACAAGTTATGCTGGTTCGCCAAGTCCAGCCTTGCAAATGCCGGCCCCTACGCTTGTGGGAGTTAAACCCAGAGGGACCACATGCCATTCAAAGTTTCCTCGGCCTGACGCACGAGGAGATGTATAAGTCATTCTTCGGACCTCAAGTGGAATGTTCGGATATCACCGAGGACGTGGGCCTGAGCAGTAACCACGCCGCTGAACAAGTAAGAAATCCTCTAGCCAAACACACTATCTTTTATTCGAGGTTATTTTTGAGAGTTCTCCTTTGGACCAGGACTGGCTAACAAAGGCGAAGATGATTCGGTGTTTGGCCCCCCTCCCTGAGGGTTTGGAAAATCCGGTATTGGAGAAGATGCTCGAGGTCGCACCTTGCCCGGAGACCTTGAAGGAAGATACCAAGGGGGATGATACAGGCGAACACGGGCCCCCATCGCTACCCGCTCTGACCGAAGGAACGAGCATTTCCACAAAGGAGGACGACCGGGGGAGGAAAAGGACTGCTTCCGAGGATCCAGAAGCCGAAGCCTCCAAACGGGAGAAGAAGTCTCCCACAGAGGGTCCTGCCTCGGGGGGTGCTTTTGCCGCACAAAGTCCGCGAGGGGATCAGCCCTCCAACGAGTCGTAAGTGATCCAAAATATTTTAATAGTAAGAGTATGCTATCTTTTCCCTATGAGAAAACAACCACCTCATATATCTTGCAGTTCGGGCCTCAGCCCCTCTCAAATGAGTTCGTCTTCGGGGGATCTTCTTCCGGAGATGATGGAGAGCGAAACACATCCCCCGGACTCCTCCGCTCCAGAAGCGGGCGACCCCGAAGTGTCGTCGCGGAGGGCCACTCCGGATCCGGTGAGGCCAGAAGATAGTCCCGTAGACCCCAGAAGTCCCCAGTGTCCGGCTCCCGAAGAGGGCATACGAAAGAGTCCGGCACCGCCTGGTGTGCGGTCGGACTTTCTGAGGGAGTTGGTGGGGCGAGCGGCCATCTCAAAAGAGCACCGTATGTTGATGGGTACGGTGATGGAGAGAATCTCGTCCGCTGAAAGCGGATTACATGAAGCCTTTATGAGTCTACTGGCAGGCTTTGAGGTATGTGAGATAATATGTGATAGTACTGCACATGTTAGGTGTGCCCTGTGTAGATAGTAGCCCCTGAGACTCTGGTTGTTGTCGAGAATGGTGGCGAACAGAGGATCGTACTCCCATGCAATAACCAGACTGCCTCTATGTGCAGGTGGTGGAAGCTCCGGTGGCTAGCCTGACTAATGAGTTTGCCCAATTAAAACAGCAACTGGATGCGACAGACACCGACATCAAGCTTGTTAACAAGAGGCTTGACGAGGCACAGGGTAAGTGTTATCATCTGGTGAACTCCACATAGTAAGAGCAGCATAATGCCAGTATCTTTAATATGTTGTGACTGTAGATGGAGCTGCCACCGTGGAAACCTTGCGGGCGGAACTTGCCCGAGCCAAGGAACAAGCGAGGATTAGTAATGCGGCTGCTTTGAAGGCAGCCGAAGAGTTGAAAGCCGAGAAGGCCGCACATTGTGGGAGCCAGGAGAAGATGGCCAAGACGGCCGTAGAGTTAAAATACACTGCCGACCATTGATGGGTCCTTGAGAAAGAAAATCGAGCGAAGGCAACGGACCTTGAGAAGGCCGCGGCGGCAGACAAAGACGCCCGTTCTGCTATGAGGGCGAAGAAGGAGGAGCTGCGGGAAGCCGGGGATATTGCGGCTGGGAAACCCTTCATGTTACGGAGGAAGTTCGGAGATCCACGGTATGCCCCTCTGGATCGGATGTGGAGCTCGACAGATGCGTATATGGATTTGGCGGCGAGCGCTGCCTATGGGACCAAGTACTTCCAAGGTCAGACAGATCGTGAAGTGGACAAGCTGTTCTGGACGCAATTCCACTTTCCAGAGCGTCCACTTTCATTGACTGACCAGCTAGCCGAATGGGCCGAACTGAATAGGTTGTCCGGACTCGCCATGAGGTCTGTTGTGGATCAGCTATGGCCGGAAGGGCCTAAGCCGAACAGGTATTTCAGCTTAGTGCAGCAGTTCCTTGATGCGGTGCCGCGCATTAATGCGATGAAGAGGTCGGCGTGCATAGAAGGCTCGCGGATGGCCTTTGCCCATGTTAAGGCATATTGGCGGAGATGGACGCTACCACTGTTACGGCGCAGGGTTCGGCCATACGCTGTGTGGCTGCCGAACACTATTTCGAGGAAGTTCTCGAGGGTGCTCGTTTAATAGAGGCCCAGTGCTCGAAAAATATTATGTTTGAGTGATATGTATTCTCATTGTAAACATAATGCTTTTATGAAGTTTTTATAAGGCTATGTTTATACTTTTGCCTGAAAGTAGTATGATGCCTCATGTGCGGCCGTTTATGTATACATGTGTATAACCTGAAAGATTGCAGCCGTTGGCTTCAACCCCCATGCATATAATGCGGAGGTGCTCGCAAAAACGCGTGTTCACACTTAACCCAACGTCTTGGTCCTGATAAGAAGGTGATAGCACAGCGAGCGAGGCAACCGGACTATAATGCTTTAACACTTTCACTTAGCCATAGGAGTTTGACAGTGGGGCTACTAGATAGTCCCTAGTGGCTCCGCACTCTTCCGATCGTGGGGTGCGTATATGCCTGGCCGGAAAACAGCCCTTCGTTAAGGCGGAGGAATTCTAGCATTCCGATAGGTCATCGAGTGGTTGACCAGTCTCACGCTATATCATGACAGTCAGTTTTCAGCTTTCTCTACTAAGGCGCTCGTCCGGATGAACCAGGGCACAATCGCAGTAGTTCTCCTGGTGCTACCTTAGTCGGTAAAGCGGAACGTAAGGCACCAAAACACAGGAGATGGGCAAACCCAACATTTGACCAAAGACAATGATTCAGAGCTGATGCATATAAGGCCGAACTCGCGACGCCGAACACTCCCTGAGGTATTTGGTCTTTATGGTATAAACCGGGCCGAAATAGTGCCGCTTGTAAGAAGCCCCTTGTGTCCAGGTACGTGCATTATTCTGACGTGGCCACATGCCAAGACATCAGCATCCTTCTCAATTGTGTTGAGAATTCGGTGGATATGTATCAACAAGAGACAGTAAAAAAGGTTTACGCAGGGTCTTAATCTAAAAAGAATCCTTGGAGCGGGTCCCTGCTGCACGTCTGCGCCTGTGTCTCCGTTGTGCCGTATCCTGGACGGGTGTAGCATGATGATTATCTGTAAAAGAGAGGAGCTTAGGTAAAAAAGCTGTCGTGCAAAAAGTAGTTTTTTAAATAAACCATGTATAATTCAAGGTGAGTAAGAATTGCCACTTGTCTACGCACGCTGAGCCCCTTGTATTTGTAATAGGGGTGTGATCATTGATCCGGTATAAATCGCATATAGCTGCACCGGAATCGTCTAACCGTGTCCGAGGTCGTGACGACCTGCTAAATGTTTTAGTTGATGAGGCCGTTTTTAGTGTGCGGCTGTCAAGGCAGCCGCACGCTCTTCGGCGCACAGAGATCGCTTAATACTTCCGCTCACTATAATGATGCCACGTGGACCGGGCATCTTGAGTGTGAGGGAAGCATAGTGTGGTATTGCGTTAAAACGAGCAAAAGCTTCACGTCCGAGTAGTGCTTGATAGCCACTTTGAAACGGAGCGATGTGGAAGGTTAAATGTTCGCTACGGAAGTTATCGGGGAAGCCGAATATAACTTTTAGTAGCAGGGAGCCCGTGCAGTGAGCCCCTAGGCATGGCGTTACTCCTTTAAAGGTAATATTGCTATGGAAAAAAAAATTGGGTCTATCCCCATTTCGCAGATTGTATCCTGGTATATCAGGTTTAGACTGCTGCCACCGTCCATCAGGACTCGTGTGAAGTGGTATCCGTCAATTATTGGGTCTAATACCAGGGCAGCCCATCCTGCACGCCGGATACTTGCTGAGTAATCACAATGGTCGAAAGTGATCAGTTGAGACGACCAGTGGCAGGACTCTGCGATGACAGGCCTTCGGGCGTATTTTTCTGGGAGTGTCGTTTTGTTTCTTCCATTGATCACGTGCAACACGTTTACTGTCTTGACTTCTGGTGGAAATTTCTTTTGTTCCCCAGCGTCTCCCTTGAGAGGCTCATCCTCATCTTCACCTGGTGTATCCTCCCCCTTGTGTACGGCGTTGAGCTTGCCGGACTGCTTGAAGACCCAACATTCTCTGTGGGTATGATTGGCTAGTTTGCCAGGGGTGCTATGGACCTGACATATTTGGTCCAGAATTTTATTCAGGCTGGACAGTTCGTCTCTGGCGCTTTTAGAGGGCGGCTTCTGACCTGGCCGAGAGCTTTTGAATCCGGCGTTTACTGCCGTGTTCTTCGTGGTGTATCCTTTGTTCTGCCGTTTGTTATTGCTGTTGCACCATGATTTCCCGTTTCCATCTCTAACTTCGGACGTACTGGGGTCGCTGGTGCTGCATCTGGCTAGCCAGCTGTCTTCACCCACGCAAAAGCGGGTCATGAGGCTTGTTAATGCTTCCATCGTTCTCGGCTTTTCTTGGCCGAGGTGTCGGGCAAGCCATTCGTCACGGACGTTGTGCTTAAAAACTGCCAAGGCTTTGGCGTCCGGACAGTCGACAATTTGGTTCTTTTTAGTAAGAAACTTGTTCCAAAGCTTTCGGGCTGACTCTCCGGGCTGTTGAGTTATATGACTCAAATCATCCGCGTCCGGAGGTCGGACATAAGTCCCTTGAAATTTCGCCCGAAAAGCGTCTCCGAGCTCTGCCCAGCTTCCAATGGAGTTTTCGGGGAGGCCTTTGAGACAGTGACGGCTAGCCCTTTGAGTTTGAGTGGTAAGTACTTGATGGCGTGGAGATCATCTCCTCGAGCCATATGGATGTGGCGGATATAGTCCTCGATCCAGACCCCAGGGTCTGTTGTTCCGTCGTATGCCTCTATGTTTATAGGTTAGAATCCCTCTGGAAATTCATGATCCAGCACCTCAGCGGTGAAACATAGGGGGTGTGCAGCACCCCTGTATCTGGGTGTACCGCGTTGTTCCGATGTTATGTCGTATGCTAGGGCGTGCTTGTGTGGTCCATAGATGGATCTGGATGCGTTGTCCTTTTGGTGCAAGCCCCCGCGTGAATCGCGTATTGTCTTGTGAGTGGCATTGTTTGCTGCTCTATGTTGGTCGTGAGGTCGTCTATCCGGCCAGGTGGCTGTTTTTGTTTTTGGTTGTGAGGGGTCTGAGGCCTCCTCATCGAATTCAGGTAGCAACTTTTGCTTTGGGTAGCACTTGGTGGGGCGATTGTCGCCGTACTTCGCTGCTGTGTTGAGTACTTTACTCCATCTGATTTGGAGTGTGTCCTGCGCCGCCTTGAGCCTTTGCTTCTGCTTTTTTAGGCTCCTCGCGATGGCAACAAGCCTTTGACGGCCATTCTGCGGCTCTGGGTGCCTGTCCGGCGTTGTGTCGTCCGGACTATTATCTTTGAAAGAATTGGTTTGTTCGGTTTGATTCTCCGTATTGCCATGGTCTGGCAGTGATTCGCCCTGCTCCCACGCTGGGTCTGTGTGATCGTTATTTCTGGCGAGGCGGGATTTGGGGCGGCGCTTGCGCCACCGCTTTGACTACTTCTCGAGGGAACAAGCCTTCGGTGCGTCCTTCCATTCCTCGTCGTCGTCTTCTTTTGGTGTGTCCACCATGTATACGTCGTATGATGAAGTGGACGTCCAGCGCCCTATGGGCGGTGGTTCATCTTCGCCTCCCGCATCGTTGTCCATACCGTCGATGTCTGCGGAGTCGAAGTCGAGCATGTCGGTTAAATCATCGACAGTGGCTACAAAGTGGGTGGTGGGTGGGCATCGAATTTATTCGTTGTCCGTATCCCAATCCTGTTGGCCATAATCCGGCCAGGGCTCTCCTGACAAAGAGAGAGACCTTAGTGAAGTCAGAACGTCACCGAAGGGTGAGTGCTGAAAGATATCCGCGGTAGTGAATTCCATGATCGGCGCCCACTCGGATTCGATTGGCAGGGGCGTGGATGGTCGGGGGTCCGGAGGAGAGTCTGGCACCTTGGAGTCACGGGTTGCGCAGAGGATTATGCTGGTGTTTGGCTCGATCGCCGTCGAAACTGTAGCCCCTGAGGCGGTGTCTAGCCACCCGTCCTCGATTAGCGCAGCTAACTCCGGGCTAAGGGTCGGAGCTGATGCGGGCGTGGCCTCTGGGGTACCGTCCGATGGCAGAGCTAGGTCATACCCATCGCGACAGTGCGGCGCACCCGGCTGTGGCTCGAATCCGTCGAAGATCAAGTCCCCACGGATGTTGGCCGTGTAATTCAAACTTCCAAATCTGACCTGATGGCCAGGGGCGTAGCTTTCAATCTGCTCCAGATGGCCAAGCGAATTAGCCCGCCGTGCAAATCCGCCGAATACGAAGATCTGTCCGGGGAGAAAATTCTACGGTATGATTGTATGTTGTGATTGTTGTCCTATGGACTAAAACCCTTCGGTTTACATAGACACCAGAGAGGGTTAGGGTTACACAAGGTCAGTTATAAAGGAGGAGATATCCATATACGTATTGCCTAGCATTCCTTCCACGCCAAGTAGAGTCCCATCCGGACACGAGACGAAGTCTTCACTCTTGTATCTTCATAGTCTAACAGTCCGGCCAATGGAGATAGTCCGGCTGTCCGGAGACCCCCTAATCCAGGACTCCCACAGGATGCCTTCTGGGGCATCCCCAAGGTCAGGCTTTTGGTTGTCCTTGAATTTTACCTTGGGGTGCCTTGGGCATCCCCAATCTTAGGCTCTTGACACTCCTTATTCCAAAATCCATCAAATCTTTACCCAAAAACTTCAAAACTTCACAACACAAAACTTCAACAGAAAATCTCATGAGCTCCGTTAGTATAAGAAAATAAACCACCACTTTAAGGTACTGTAATGAACTCATTCTTTATTTATATTGGTGTTAAATCTACTATATTCCAACTTCTCTATGGTTCATACCCCCCGATACTACTCATAGATTCATCAAAATAAGCAAACAACACACGAGAAACAGAATCTGTCAAAACAGAACAATCTGTAGCAATTTGTAACTTTTGAATACTTCTGTAACTCCAAAAATTCTGAAAATTAGGACGGCGTGAGAAATTTTTATATTGATCTACTGCAAGTGGAGTAGGTATTTTATTGTCTCTGGAAAAAATGAAAATTAATTTCGTGAGCGTAAAAGTTTCTGTTTTTTATAGCAATATCAAACAACTATCACCCAAGAAGATCCTAAAGGCTTTACTTGGCACAAACACTAATTAAAACATAAAAACACAATCATAACAGAAGCTAGATGAATTACTTATTACTAAACAGGAGCAAAAAGCAAAGAACAAAAATAAAATTGGGTTCCCTCCCAACAAGCGCTATCGTTTAACGCCCCTAGCTAGGCATAAAAACAAGAATAGATCTAGGTATTGCCATCTTTGGTATGCAATTCTTCAATTGAACACACATAACCCTTAGGAGGTTCTTTGGTTTTGTTAATGATCAAACTCCTAGGCAAGAAATCAAGAAATTCATTTGTAGCAAAAGGTTCCTTGATGACATCTAAAAAGTTGGGGTGAACACTTATTGATTTGAGGTCTTCATTTTCCTTACTAGAAGATTCACCCTTATTTTTAGGAACATAGATAAACTTGGCAACTTTGGTAGGAGGAGGATTTGAGGTATTTTTAATGGCAGAAAAAGCGGACCCCAAGTTGGTAATAATATCTTCGAGTTTATCAATTCTAGTGGTATCTTGATCTATCTTCTCATTAACTATGGGTTCCTTCTCCATAAGATTTTTTAGAGTAACTCCTACCTTAGATCCATATTGGGTAATTTGGTTGTGGATCTTTTTATCCAATTTTTCGATTAACTCTATAGTGTAAATTTTATTTTCAATAATATCAAGCCTTTGCATCACATGTTCCAAAGTTAAAATAGTTCCATTGACCAAAAGAGGTGGTGGGCCTAACAAATCTATCATAGCATTATAAGAATCAAAAGTATGGCTTCCCAAAAAATTCCCTCCGGTAATGGTGTCAAGAACATATCTATTCCAAGGAGTGATGCCTACGTAAAAATTGCAAAGAAGAACGGAAGTGGATTGCTTTCTAGTAGATCTATTTTGAGCATTGCAAATTCTATACCAAGCATCTTTTAGATTTTCTCCCTCCCTTTGTTTGAAATCGAGAACTTCATTATCGGGAGTATTAACAATGATAGGAGGACTAGCCATGAAGGAGAAACAAACGATCTAACACACGGACGCACAAGAAGCAAGCGAAAAGAGACGAACGGAAGAGGGGCGAAGAAAAGGCAAAGGTTTTCGAAAATCGTTTTAGAAGTGGGGGAGAGGAAAACGAGGCGAATGGCAAATAATGTAATGTGAGGGAAAGAGTTTATGGTGGGTACTTGGTATGTCTTGACTTGGCGTAGATCTCCCTGGCAACGGCGCTAGAAATCCTTCTTGCTACCTCTTGAGCATGCATTAGTTTTTCCTTGAAGAGGAAAGGGTGGTGCAGCAAAGTAGCGTAAGTATTTCCCTCAGCTTTGAGAACCAAGGTATCAATCCAGTAGGAGACAATGCACAAGTCACCTAGTACCTACACAAACAATCAAGAACCTTGCAACCAACGTGATAAAGGGGTTGTCGATCCCTTCAAGGTCACTCGCAAAAGTGAGATCTAATAGAGATAGTAAAGTAAATATTTTTGGTATTTTTGTTGTATAGATTGGAAAGTAAAGATTGAAAAATAGTAAACGAGATGCGATGTAAATAAAAGAGATGTAATATAATAGGAAAGAGACCCGGGGGCCATAGGTTCCACTAGTAGCTTCTCTCAAGATAGCATGTATTACGATGGGTGAACAAATTACTGCCGAGCAATTGATAGAAAAATGCATAGTTATGAAGATATCTAAGGCAATGATCATGAATATAGGCATCACGTCCGTGTCAAGTAGATCGAAACGATTCTGCATCTACAACTATTACTCCACGCATCGACCACTATCCAGCATGCATTTAGAGTATTAAGTTCATAAGAACGGAGTAACACATTAAGCAAGATGACATGATGTAGAGGGATAAACTCAAGCAATATGATATAAACCCCATCTTTTTATCCTCGATGGAAACAATACAATACGTGCCTTGCTGCCCCTGCTATCACTAGGAAAGGACACCGCAAGATTGAACCCAAAGCTAAACACTTATCCCATTGCAAGAAAGATCAATCTAGTAGGCCAAACTAAACCAATAATTCGAAGAGACTTGCAAAGATATCAAATCATGCATATAAGAATTCAGAGAAGAACCAAATAATATTCATAGATAATCTTGTTCATAAATCCATAATTCATCGGATCTCGACAAACACACCGCAAAAGAGTATTACATCAAATAGATCTCCAAGAACATCAAGGAGAACTTTGTATTGAGAATCAAAGAGAGAGAAGAAGCCATCTAGCTAATAACTATGGACCCGAAGGTCTATGGTAAATTACTCACGCTTCCTCAGAGACGCAATGGTGTTGATGTAGAAGCCCTCTGTGATCGATTCCCCCTCCGACAGATCGCCGGAAAAGGTCCCAAGATGGGATCTCACGGGTACAGAAGGTTGCGGCAATGGAAAAGTGGTTTCGTGGCTCTCCCTGATGTTTCTAGGGTATAAGAGTATATATATAGGTGAAAGAAGTATGTCGGTGGAGCTACAAGGGGCCCACGAGGGTGGGGCGCGCCTACCCCCCTAGGCGCGCCCTCCTACCTCGTGGCTTCCTCGTGGAGTTCTAGACTTTGACTCCAAGTCTTCTGGATTGCTTTCGGTCCAAGAAAGATCATCGCGAAGGGTTCATTCCGTTTGGACTCCGTTTGGTATTCCTTTTCTGCAAAACTCTAAAATAGGCAAAAAAACAGAAACTGGCACTGGGCCTCCGATTAATAGGTTAGTCCCAAAAATAATATAAAATAGCGTATTAAAGCCCATTAAACATCCAAAACAGATAATATAATAGCATGGAACAATCAAAAATTATAGATACATTGGAGACGTATCAATACCCCACATTGCGTAGATCTTAGATGGTGCCATCTGTCACAATGGAGCCACCCCAGTGCCCCTTGAGGGTGTCGGCCATGGCTGGCGGCAGAGGTTGGAATCGCAAAGGGAAAAGGGTGTGAGATCATATCTGGGTGTTGGAGCTTGAGGAAGCAGTAGACGGGGAGAATGGGAGCGTAGTGGATTCCGGTGTCCTCCCTTTTTGCTCTTATAGGCCGGTGAAAGGCCAATAGTCCCCTTTAGTGTGCCGGTAAACATGCGACTCCCGTCGAAAGCACCATTGAGAATATGGGGGGAAACAAAATCTTGATGATATACCTAAGAAAACAGGCACGATCTCTGTCTCGAAGGGACGTGGCAGTAAAAAGGTTGCCTCAGGCCAGGATTTGAGGGGAGATGTAAGTGCTCAACCTGTCATGCGGTGAGCTATTTCGATAAAGTTTTCTGACTGAGTGGAACCGTTTACACTGAGGGGCTTGGCCTTCGAGGCAGAAGAAATAGGTTTAGTTGAGCTTCGGTTGGCATCGCTCCTTTGAAGGAGTGGTCCAAAAATTATGAAGAACTAGTCTGTCGAGCCAAGGACTCTGCATTCAAGGTTGTTATCGTCAGGAAGATCATCCTCGCCATAGAAGACCAGTTTGGGGGGTACTGACGATGTCCTGGATTAGGGGGTGCTGACCTAGCCGGCCCATTCTCCTCGGGTTAGGCCGATGGGCCCTCATTAATGGTCAAGATGGACTCCGGAGGCCATATGTAGGAGACATGATCAAGAGTGCCTCCACCGAAGACTTGACGTGTACTCCAAGATCTCTGCCGCTGCCTAGCTCCTAGCTACCGACCTTGTAACCCTAGATGCCCTCCCTGACATGTATATAAGCCATAGGGTTTAGCCCGTAGAGGGGACATCAATGCAACATCATTCACCTAGCCCTAGAGTTAGACAAACATTACGATCTCGAGGTGGATCAACTATGTATTCAATACATCTCCATCAATATAAACAAGAGCAAGACGTAGGGTTTTACCTCCATCAAGAGGGCCCGAACTGTTAGGGAATGTCGCATGGAAAACAAAAAAAATTCTACACACACGCAAGATCTATCCATGGAGATGCATAGCAACGAGAGGGGAGAGTGTGTATACATACCCACGTAGACCATAAGTGGAAGCATTTATTAATGCGGTTGATGTAGTCAAACTTCTTTGCGATCCAACCGATCAAGTAGCAAACGTACGACACCTCCGCGTTCAGCACACGTTCAGCTCGGTGACGTCCTCGCCTTCTTGATCCAGCAAGACGGGCGAAGTAGTGGATGAGTTCCAGCAGCACAACGGCATGGTGACGGTAGTGGTGATGCTATCTCCGCAAGGCTTCGCCTAAGCACTCCAAAAATATGACCGAGGGACGAAACTGTGGAGAGGGGCACTGCACGCGGCTAAGAGATTGTCGTGGTGTTGTGTGGCGCCCCCTCCCTCATATATATAGGTGGGGGGAGGGGAGGCAGCCAGGAGACACCCTCAAGCAAGGTCGAATCCTCCTTAAGCTCCTGCCCTAGCCACCCCCTGACCATATTTGCCCGAGGTGGAAAAGGAAGGGGGAGGAGATGAAGGCAGGGGGAGGCCGAATCCCCCTCCTTCCTTTTCTCCCCTTGTCCGGCTGCCATAGGAGGGGCGTGCTAGCCCCTTGTGGGCTGGTGTGCTCCTCTTACTTGTCCCATATGGCCCATATACCTCCCAGGGCTTCCGAGAACCCCTTTCGGTGATCCAATGATTACCCGGTACCTCTTGAAACTCTTCTGGTGTGCAAACATCATCATCCTAATATCAATCTTTACCTCTGGAGCTCCCCGTCATGTCTGTGATCTCGTCCGGGACTCCGAACAACATTCGGTCACCAAATCATATAACTCATATAACACTATATCATCAACGAACGTTAAGCGTGCGGACCCTACGGGTTCGAGAACTATGTAGACATGACCGGGACACCTCTCCGGTCAATAACCAATAGAGGAACCTGGATACCCATATTGGTTCCTACATATTCTATGAAGATCTTCATTGGTCAAACCTTATGACAACATACATAATTCCCTTTTTCTATCGGTATGTTACTTGCCCAAGATTCGAGCGTCGGTATCTTCATACCTAGTTCAATCTCGTTACTGGCAAGTCTCTTTACTTGTTCCATAATACATCACCTCATAACTAACTCCTTAGTCACTTTGATTGCAAGCTTCTTATGATGTTGAAAGTGCAACTATCCCTAGGTTGTTTTGGTAATTCATAACAACATATAGCTCATTGAGCTAATGCTATTCCAAGATGACTATTTCAGGAAAGCTCAATGATTGGCATGGCATGGATGTGAAAGTGGAACCCTCAAAATGCTAAGGACAAAGGATTGGCTCAAGCTCAAAAGCTCAAGACTCTTCATTTTATATTTTAGTGATCCAAGGGATGAGGTGTTGCTTAATGAGCCTCTTGCTTCATGTGCTTAGTGATATGCTCCAAAACCCTCAACTACTTTCCCATATCCACATATGACCTAAACCCTAAGCGAAACTCGGTCCTACCGATTCTTTCTATTCGGCGCCACCGAGTTTCACTTGTCATAATCCACTGCCAAACCCTAGCAATTCGGTTCTACCGATAGGGATCTCGGTCTCACCGAGATGGGATTGCAAACTCTCTGTTTCCCTTTCGTAACTTTTCGGTCTCACCGAAAGAGCGGATCGGTCCCACCGAGATTGCAATGTAAATTCAGTGTTTCCTTTTTGTAACTTTTCGGTCTCAACGAAAGAGCAAATCGGTCCCACCGAGTTTGCCTGACCAACTCTCTGGTTAGCTAATTACCAAAATCGGTCTCACCGAGTTTGTGTAATCGGTCTCAGCAAGATTACGTTATGCCCAAACCCTAACCATATCAGTCCTACCGAGTTGCAAGTCAGTCCCGTCGAAAATCTCTAACGGTCACTAGGTTTACCTTTTCGGTCCGACCGAGTTTGTTGATTCGGTCCCACCGAGATTGGAAAACTGTGTGTAACGGTTGGATTTTGTGTGGAGGCTATATATACCCCTCCACCTCCTCTTCATTCATGGAGAGAGCCATCAGAACACATCTACACTTCCAACTCATATGTTCTGAGAGAGAACCACCTACTCATGTGTTGAGACCAAGATATTCCATTCCTACCATATGAATCTTGATCTCTAGCCTTCCCCAAGTTGCTTTCCACTCAAATCTTCTTTCCACCAAATCCAAATCCTGTGAGAGAGAGTTGAGTGTTGGGGAGACTATCATTTGAAGCACAAGAGCAAGGAGTTCATTACCTACACACCATTTGTTACTACTTGGAGAGTGGTGTCTCCTAGATTGGCTAGGTGTTACTTGGGAGCCTCCGACAAGATTGTGGAGTTGAACCAAGGAGTTTGTAAGGGCAAGGAGATCGCCTACTTCGTGAAGATCTACCGCTAGTGAGGCAAGTCCTTCGTGGGCGATGGCCATGGTGGGATAGACAAGGTTGCTTCTTCGTGGACCCTTTGTGGGTGGTTGCTTCTTCGTGGACCCTTTGTGGGTGGTTGCTTCTTCGTGGACCCTTCGTGGGTGGAGCCCTCCGTGGACTCGCGCAACCGTTACCCTTTGTGGGTGGAGCCCTCCGTGGACTCGCGCAACCGTTACCCTTCGTGGGTTGAAGTCTCCATCAACGTGGATGTAGGATAGCACCACCTATCCGAACCACGGGAAAAACATCCGTGTCTCCAATTGCGTTTGAATTCTCCAAACCCTTCCCTTTACATTCTTGCAAGTTGCATGCTTTACTTTCCCCTGCCAATATACTCTTTGCATGCTTGCTTGAATTGTGTGATGATTGCTTGACTTGTCCTACAATAGCTAAAATCTGCCAAGAACTAAAATTGGGAAAAGGTTAAGTTTTTATTTGGTCAAGTAGTCTAATCACCCCCCCTCTAGACATACTTTCGATCCGACGGATGTGTATTACCGAGTGGGCCCAGAGATACCTCTCCGATACACAGTGTCGGAGTAAATAACCATGGGTAGCCTAGCCGGCTCCCCCTGGCCCTTCTGAAAAAATTACGAGCCGAGTCGGCCCTCAAGAATCCAAGACACAGGGCCGCCTTCCCCTTGCCGGCTGTCTCCAGGCCGACTATCGGAAGGCGGCCCGACTTCAGCCCTCATGAAGAAATGCCACGGGAGGGCCGGCTCCGAGAAGCTGGCTGCGAGAAGGCCGACTCCAAGAAGCCGGCTCCCATAAAGCGGTCAACATCGTACCCTCGAAGTCCGCATCCACATAACGGCAATGTGACGGGGCGTGGCTACAGTGAAGCCTGCCACCCCCGAATCCCGGAGCACGCCTGGCACAGTGCGCCGTACGGGTGGCCATGACCCGTCCGGCGCAGCACTGTTGCCACGTTGACCTGGATGTCATCCACGACGGGCTACCTGTACGGCCCACGGGCGGTGGGCCCCTTCGGGCAGAGATACACCCGAAGGCGGCCAGACCTCCCCCAGTCGGCCCAAGATAGAGCTGGCTCCCCACAGCCGGCTTGCCACCTCCCTCGAAGAAGACACCCCATTAAGGAGACAAGACGCGGTGGGGCTACAGTGATCGCCCACCGGGCTGCGGCACTGTAGCCACGCCCACTTCGGTGAAGCCCTCGCCACCAAGATTGAGCAACAGTAACCAGCCGCCGGCAAGGCCCTGACAGTGGGGCCTGCCTGTCGACCAAGGAGCCGGCAGCCGGCGGGACCCACTAGCCGGCGGCCCCCAGCAGCCGGCGCAGAAGCCGGAGAGCATAGACACAGACGGCTGGGCCCCGCGCCCAGCCGGATTACCATTGTACCCCCGAGGGGTAGGCCTATATAAACCCCCCGGGGCATCCATGCAAAGGGAGATCAATCCCTACTAGTCTCAGACACCACATAGGGAGGAGAAGAGAGCAAGTTGTGCCCTTCTTCCTCCTCTCACCAAACAGCTCAAGAAGCACCGTGTAGCTACTTGTTCATCTAGTGACCATGTGGAGACCCCGCAGAGCAGCAGTAGGGGTGTTTTCTCCACGGAGAGCCCCGAAGCTGGGTAAGATTCGCCGGCGTGCATGTCTTCGCCTCATCCCGTTTCCAGGCACCGGCGACGTCTTACTGGCTCCCACAATGATAAGCCACCCGTTGGCATATGTCGCACCTACCACCCGATATTTGGCACCCACCGTGGGGCCAGGTGCACCGCCGTCCGGAGACCTGTTCTGGACGGGAACCCTCTTCCTCCCCAGCGAGCGTAGCCAGCCCGGCACGCCCGATGGCGCTTGCCACGACGCGCTACAAGGCATCACCAACATCTGTGCGGCGAGCAGCCTCGCCGATCTCCTTGACAAGACTCTCATCTCTGACGAGCTCGCCTCCGACGCGGGCACCGACCACCTCGTCAACCTCCTCGGCCAGCTCCACGTCTCCGGCGAGCCTGCCGTGGACTTGGAGTCGGTTGGCTCCACCGATCCGATGCCTGTCGACTCCGACACGGCCTCACTCGACATGTTCCCCACCAACGTCGCGATCTACAACGACCCGCTTCCCCAGGCCGATGGCTGCGATGCTGTCACCACCGAGGTGATGGTCATTGGCCATGGCGGCGCTTCTGACGAGAGCGCCCACGACGCCCCGCACGCGGCGGTCCACGACTTGTCCATCCCCCTCCTGGCCGATGCCGACGCTGAAGCACTGGAAGCTCGCCGCCTTGCCCTCCTCGCGGAGGGTCGGAAGTTGGTTTCCATGAGACGCCTCGCTGAGGCCCACCAACGCGAGGCCGACCGTGCCGCCCTTGGTACGCCGCCCCCAGGCGGGCCTAGCCGGGCCAGTGTTGTCAGACAGCGCAGCACTGTCGTCGCCGATACGCTAGGAGTCGACCGCCCAGTCTATGCTACTCCACTCGAGAACCTGCGCGCCACCCAGGCGGCCGTAGACGAGCTAGATGGACTGGGGGCCGAAGAACTCCCCCACAAGACCCGATGCATCCAGCAGCTGATCGATGCAGCCGCGCAGCGGCACGAAGCCGACGCCCGCGTGGAAAGCCCTCCCCCGCGCCGAGATCACGGCGCGACGTCCCGGACGCCGACTAAGGGTAAAACCCGCGCGCAGCGCGAGAAAGAACCGGCTGCCAGCCGAAGCCGAACCTGAATCTCCATCAAGCGAGACGCAGAAGGCCACCCCGGGCCGTGGAGTGGCGGGGCAACCCGCCTCCGCCTCGGCCCCGTGGAGAGAGATATCCCACCCCGCCACCTGTTGTGCATCTGACTCTCAGCGGCTGGCTAGGTCGCCGCGAAGGAGTCGGCGAGAATGACGCCCGCCATCGGATCGACCGCCTAGCGTGATCCCTGGTGCTAGAAGAAGAAGACGATGTCGGCCCGCCTTGCTTCGGCCCCCGCATCCGCGACGAGCCTTTCCCCAAAGGTTTCTCGCTCCCAAGAGACACGCCCAAGTACAACGGCTCCGTGAAGCCAGAAGATTGGTTGATCGACTACTCCACGGCGGTTAGCATAGCCAACGGCAACAGGCGCGTAGCCGTGAAGTACGTACCCCTCATGCTGCAGGGCACGGCGCGGACCTGGCTCAACAGCCTCAAGCCATACAGCATCAACAGCTGGCTAGACTTCACAGAAACCTTCGTCCGCAACTTCACCAGCACCTACAAGCAGGCTCCCAAGCCCAGACAGCTCTCCTTGTGCGTACAAGGCCCCGCCGAGTCCACTCGCGACTACCTCACGCGCTGGGCCGAGCTCCGCAACTCTTGCGAAGGGGTGCACGAGGTGCAAGCCATAGAATACTTCACTGTCGGGTGCCGAGAAGGCACCCTCCTCAAGCACAAGCTCCTCTGCGATGAGCCGACTACCCTCGACGAGCTTCTGATCATAGCGGACAAGTACGCCACCGCCGACTCCTCGATGAAGACCGAACTCCGGGTAGACGCGTCCGGAAAGGTACTCAACCCGACGCCCAAGACGCCGGCTAGGGACTCCGGCCGACGCCCCCACCAGAACGACCACAAGCGTAAGGGCCCGGTGCCACCCTCCACCAGTCGGCAGGTGGCCACGGTCGAAGACGAGCAGCCCGAAGCGCGGCCCAAACCCAAGAAGCAGAGGGGCGGCAAGTCGGCTTGGCAGCCGGCCTTCTCCTACAAGCAGACTCTCGACGCCCCGTGCAAGTTCCACAGTGGCGCGAAGCCGTCCAACCACACAACCCGGAAGTGCCACTGGCTCACCCGAATCTCTAAATGCGAAGGGCTCGCACCGCCTCCGCCTGCCGGTCCGCCGCCTCCGGCTCCGCAGCCGCCGGCCGCTCAGCCCGCAGTCGGAGCCGTGCACGATGAGTTCCCCGACGAGCATGCCGCCTATATCATCTTTACAAGTCAGCCCGATGACCGGCGCAGCAAACGCCGAGAGCACCAAGAAGTTAGCATGGTTGCTGCCAACCCCGCCGAGCACATGCACTGGTAAGAAAAACCTATCAGCTGGAGCCGGACCGACCACCCAGAGGTGATTCCGTCTCCCGGCTCTTATGCGTTGTTTTTGGATGCCACCCTTGCAACGGATAGACGCACTGCCCAATTCTCCCGCGTGCTGATAGACGGCGGGAGCAGCATCAACATCCTGTACCGTGACACCATGGAGAAGCTGAATGTCAAGACGAAGCAACTCATGCCTACTCGGACTGTGTTCCATGGCATCATACCCGGCCTGTCCTGCGCCCCCATTGGTAAGATCAAGATTGATGTACATTTTGGGGACAAGGAGCATTTCCGCCGGGAAGCGATCTGGTTTGAAGTGGTGGACCTGGAGAGCCCTTACCATGCATTGCTTGGTCGACCTGCCTTGGCCCAAGTTCATGGCAGTTCCCCACTATGCCTACCTCAAGATGAAGATACCGCGCACCAAAGGCGTCATCACCGTAGCCGGCGAGTACAAGAAGTCCTCTGAGTGCGCAGCAGCCAGCAGTCGGCTGGTCGAGTCCCTTGTGATTGCCGAAGAAAAGAACAACCCCTCCGCCGACTGTCGAAGGATAAACGCAGGATTGTGGGAGAGGAGATAGCCCGGCTTCTGGCAGCCGGCTTCATTATGGAAGTTTTCTTTCCAGAGTGGCTCGCCAACCCGGTCCTCGTGCTAAAGAAGAACAACAAGTGGCGCATGTGTATAGACTACACGAGCCTCAACAAGGCCTGCCCCAAAGATCCCTTTGCCCTGCCAAGGATTGACCAAGTGATAGACTCCACGGCCGGATGTGAGCTGTTGAGTTTCTTGGATGCTTACTCAGGGTATCACCAGATAAAGTTAGATCCGGCAGACCGCCTGAAGACCGCCTTCATCACGCCATTCGGAGCCTTCTGCTACCTGACTATGACATTCGGCTTGAGAAATGCAAGTGCCACTTTTCAGCGTTGCATGCAGAAGTGCCTCCTCAAGCAACTCGGCAGAAATGCCCACGTCTACATAGACGACATTGTGGTGAAGACGGAGAAGTGCGGCACCTTGCTGGAAGACCTCAAGGAAACATTTGAGAACCTACGCCGGTTCCAAATCAAGCTTAACCCCGAAAAATGCGTGTTCGGAGTGCCAGCCGGACAGCTCCTAGGCTTCCTGGTCTCCGAACCCGGCATCGAATGCAACCCAGTAAAGATCAAGGCCATTGAGAGAATGGCGATTCCCACCAAACTTCGAGACGTCCAGAAGTTTACCGGATGCTTGGCCTCCCTGAACCGCTTCATCAGCCAGCTCGGAGAGAAAGCTCTTCCCCTCTACTGCCTCATGAAGAAGACCAACCACTTCGAGTGGAATAACCAAGCCGATCAAGCTTTTCACGAGCTGAAGAAGATGCTGGCCACGCCTCCTGTCCTGGCGGCGCCGACTGAGAAAGAGCCCATGCTCCTCTACATTGCCGCAACCAGCCGGGTGGTCAGCACCGTCATCATAGTCCAACGCCCAGAAGAAGGCCGAGCCCAGCCAGTCCAGAGGACGGTGTACTATTTGAGCGAGGTGTTGTCTACCTTGAAGCAGAACTACCCGCACTACCAGAAGATGTGCTACGGCGTGTACTTCGCCGCCAAGAAGCTGAAGCCCTACTTCCTAGAGCATCCCATCACGGTTGTATGCACCGCCCCGCTGGCCGAGATCATAGGCAGCCAGGATGCATCCGGCCGGGTGGCGAAATGGGCCATCGAGCTGGGCCCCTATACGATCTTCTACCAGCCTCGCACCGCCATCAAGTCCCAAGCATTGGCCGACTTCCTCGTCGACTGGGCCGAGACCCAGTACCTACCGCCGGCTCCCGACTCCACTCATTGGCGCATGCACTTCGATGGGTCCAAGATGCGCACCGGCTTGGGAGCCGGCGTCATCCTCACCTCTCCCAAAGGTGACAAGCTCACATACACGCTGCAAATTCACTTTGCCGCCTCCAACAACGTGGCCGAGTACGAGGCGCTCATACACGGGCTCCGGCTTGCCAAAGAACTCGGCATTCGCCGGATCCTATGTTATGGCGACTTGGACTTGGTGGTCCAGCAATCATCTGGCGACTGGGATGCCAAGGACGCAAATATGGCAAGCTACCGCTTCCTCATTCAGCAAATCAGTGGGTATTTTGAAGGATGCGAGTTCCTCCACGTACCACAAGCCGACAACGAGCCAGCTGATGCCCTGGCTCGAATAGGCTCCACTCGGCAAGCAATACCAACCGGTGTCTCTCTACAACGCCTCCTCAAGCTGTCTTGCGTCTCCAGAGTCCGATTCCATCTTTGTGCCGCCTGACCCCGACGCAGCCGGCTCGTAGAATCAAGCAGGTGACCTGGGACTTCGATAGTCGGCCAGGGGGTATCAGCAGGCGGCTCGGGGACTTCCGTATTTACGCCCGACCCGGGGACTGCCTCACCCGGCTCAAGGACTGCGGTAGTCGGCCCAGAGACTACACAAACACAACAGGCGGCGGCCGACTCCAGCATTTCACCGCCCAGCCTGCCCGCCCTGGTCGCAGTAGCCGTTTTGGCAATAGAAGAAGTCGCAGCTCCGTCATGGGCTCAATCCATCCTCAACTTCCTAATAAACCAAGATCTGCCGGCTGACGAAGTAGAGGCAAGACAAGTCCAACGCCGAGCCGGAGCATACACAATCGTCAACAGAGAACTCGTCAAGCGCAATGTCACTGGAGTCCTCCAGCGATGCGTCGAGCAAGAGAAGGGCATTGCAATCCTCAGAGACATCCACCAAGGAGAATGCGGCCACCATGTGGCCTCAAGATCACTCGTCGCCAAAGCCTTCCGCCATGGTTTCTTTTGGCCGACTGCTTTGGATGACGCCAAGGAGTTAGTTAAACATTGCAAAGGGTGCCAACTCTTCAGCTCCAAGCAACACATGCCGGCTTCAGCACTCAAGACCATTCCCCTCACTTGGCCCTTCGCTGTTTGGGGACTAGACATGGTGGGCCCATTCAAGACGGCGCGCGGTGGCATGACACATCTGCTTATCGCCGTGGACAAATTCACCAAATGGATTGAAGCAAAGCCGATCAAGAAGCTGAATGGGCCGACTGCCGTGACATTTATCGCAGATATAACAACTCGGTACGGCGTGCCACACAGCATCATCACCGACAATGGCACGAATTTCGCCAAGGGAGCCTTGGCACGTTTCTGCGCGACGCAAGGCATCCGGTTGGACCTAGCATCCGTCACCCACCCGCAGTCAAACGGCCAGGTCGAGCGAGCCAACGGCCTCATCCTCTTCAGCATCAAGCCCCGACTGATCGTACCACTGGAGCGTTCAGCCGGCTGTTGGCTCGATGAGCTGCCGGCTGTCCTCTGGAGTCTGCGCACTACACCAAACAAGTCAACCGGCTTCACTCCTTTCTTCCTCGTATATGGTGCCGAGGCGGTCATCCCAACTGACACCGAGTTCGACTCGCCTCGGGTAACCATGTACACGGAAGCCGAGGCCAAGGAAGCACAAGAAGACGGCGTCGACCTGCTGGAAGAAGGCCGGCTGTTAGCCCTCAGCCGGTCTGCCATCTATCAGCAGGGCCTGCGCCGCTACCACAGCCGGAAGGTCAAGCCAAGATCCTTCCAAAAGGGCGATCTTGTGCTTCGGCTGATCCAGCGAACAGCCGGCCAGCACAAGCTCTCGCCCCCTTGGGAGGGCCCCAACGTCATCAGCAGAGCCTTAGGCAACGACTCCTACTACCTGATCGACGCGCAGAAGCCAAAGGCACGAAAGAGAGACGACTCCGGCAAGGAGTCGGAACGACCATGGAACGCCAACCTCCTCCGAAGGTTTTATAGTTGAAATACAGTATGTATCACGCTAACTTTTGTACTAAGTACGAGACAATAGGCCCCCCGAGGAGAGCTCGGGGACTGCCTGCCATCTTTTGTCTATGAATGAAAAGTATCATGCTTATGGCCTTGTCATTGCATTCACTTTTTTTCCGTCCGGCACCGGGTTCGACTAGTCGGCCCGGGGACTAGCCGCCTGGAGTTATATTAGAAGTCCTACCCACAGTGAGACAAGTAGTGTGCTGGCTCCCAAGCCTTCTCTTGCCAAAAGTCGCAGTTCGAAGAACCGGCTGTCCGGCTGGCAAGAGTTAAGGGCAGGAACGGGTGCCCACACGAAAAACGGCTAGGGACTAACGGACTAATATAACAAAAGCCGGTTTTTCTCCCACCGCCGACCGGCTACCAGAGTAGCCGGCCAGTCGGCTTCCATTCACCTCGCTCCAATCTAAGAAAGCTCGAGTACTTGCCTTCCCAGAAGGGGAAGGCGGCAAAG
The DNA here is from genome assembly GCF_002162155.2 of Triticum dicoccoides. NCBI lineage: Eukaryota > Viridiplantae > Streptophyta > Magnoliopsida > Poales > Poaceae > Triticum > Triticum dicoccoides. The sequence goes on from NC_041392.1 coordinate 233,573,726, forward strand.
GAAACAGCCTAAGGATAAAAAGCATACATGAATGGAAACCAAACACGCAATAATATTTACATAAAAGACCTTCAAAAGGCCAGCATTCAACATAGTTCGAATACACTCCTAGTGGGTGGAACTGCGCAAGATTAATAAAGTTGTTCAAAAGGCAACAAGCAGGAAAAAACAAGGACGGCAGACTAAGCCAAGGGAGCGACTGGCGAGTCGGGCAGGTTGGTGGAGACGGCAGTGCCGACTGGAGGAGTGGCCGGCTGGCGAACCTCGGCATGATCACCGCCTCTCGCAGAGGGCGCGCTAGCACGTGCCTTGTTGCCGGAGGCACGATCAGGCTGAGGTTGGCTGCCTGCTTCACCAGTCGGCTCAACGTCTTCGCCGTCCTCTCCTTCGTCGTCTTCGCCTTCATCACTGGAGGCGATCTCCTCTGCCGAGTCTTCACCCGCTGCCGGGTCCAGCCCGAACCACTCCTCCGGCTAGGCAATGCCGTCATCATTAATCTCAGGAGCGAATACGCTGATGTCAGTACCCCCGGCAATCGTCGAAGCACGCTGAGCGATAGCCGGCCGCACCTCCTCCAACTCTTCATCGGCCTCCAGCCGCCAGGTGCGCAGCTGGTCCAGGTTCAGCCCCGGATACCAGGCTCGGACGAACTCCAGCGCCCGCCCAGCTCCAAACCGGGCTACCGACGCCTTCCAGGCCTCGAAGCGGCCAACCACCACCTCCAGCCAGTCGGTAGTCCGACTGGGGGTGCGGGGAATCGTCTCGCTTGGCCAGAGGGCAGCCAACACCTGCGCCCCGGCACGCTGGAGGCGGCGGAGCATACCGTGAGCCGGCTGCAGCTGGGCTTGGACTGCCAAGAGCTGCTCCTCAAGCGTCCGGCTCGCGTCCGACGTGATTTCAGCCCCTGCCTGCTGGCGTAGCTCGCGATGGGCCTCGATGGATTGGGTGGCGAAGACAGAGTAGCCAGGAAAGTAGTCTGCACAGAGAACAAAAAGCAGCACAAGTCAGAACACAAATCAGGGATCAAAGGGCAAGCAGGGAGTGAAGAAGGCGGCTTACCGTCGATCAGATCCTCGATACGGCTGAAGCCCTCGCTCAGCGCCTGCTTCGCTTCAGCCCAGCCCGCCGCTTCGGTCTCGAACTCGGCCTTCAGGGCGTCCTCGTTGTCCTGCACCTTCTTCAGGGCCGCCTTGTGGCTCTCCTCCTAGTCGGCCAACTTCTTGACCAGGCAGTCACGCTCCAGGACCAAGGCGCTGTACTCGGCTTCCTTGGCACGAAGGGTGGCCTGGGCCCCGCTGAGCTGCTCCCTCAAGTCGGCATTGGCTCCTGCAAACATGAAGACAAAGGAAAAGTTAATAAGGGGAAGTCGTCAAGGAAGATCCAACCCGGCTGCTCAGCAGTCGGCACGAATCTCGGGGACTACACCCAATGGGTGCGCTGACGCGCCCCCATAGGAGATGAACGAGACAAACATGCACCCCGGCTGCTGGTCAGGTCCTCAGTTCTCCGGCCTAGCTCCTGAGCCTGGGAGTTGAAGGCGGCTGCACGAAGGTTATCATACTCCTGGAAGATTATACAGGAGGCAAGGATAAGTTAAGTTGTCAGAACCTAGTAAGTTCCAAGCCGCCTACGCAGCAGCCGGCTTGGAACTCGGGGACTACACCCAGTGGGTGCGCTGACGCGCCCCCACGGAAGAAATCGAAAGAGCAAAATAACCAAGAACAGAAGACTCACCCGGATGACGACCCACGTCGAGAGAAACTCTTGAGTGTATCGCTGCAGCGAGGCGGCCTGAGCTTGCAGCCGGTTCCGGACCTCCTGGGCCGCCGCGTTCAGCTCGCCCGTCCCCCCGCTGGGAGTCCACTCAGACGCGCTGACGCTGGCCGCCTCCAGGGCCTCCGCCGTCTGGCTGGTGCCCGCTGCTCGGTGCGGTTCCGGCGCGGAGGTGCCACCCCCTGTGCACCGGCACAATGCCGGCTGCACCTCAAGGCCGGCCCCTGCCGCCGGCTCGCCCTTGGACGGCTGCTCTGGCGTCGCAGTTGATTGGCTGCTTTGGCCCGCTCCAGTCGGCGCCGTCTGCGATGCCCCCTCCATGAAGATCACGGGGTCCTCCCGCCTCTCCATCACCGGCGGGCCTTGGTCGACCTCCTCCGACGGGGGCATGGGAACGTCGGGGGCCACGGCGTGGAGGGGAACAACGAGCAGTGGAGGCCGGTTGTGCGAGGCCTCCGCCTCCGTCTCCGCAGATGCCGCCTTCGCCCGGGCCTTGGCCACCGCGTCGGCCTGCTCCTTCGTCACCTGGGCGGTCCTTCGCTCCGCCGCCTCCCGCTCCTCCCGCGCCTCCCGCGCGTTCCGCTCCGTGGCCTCCGTAAGGTCGGCGCGGGGATCCACGCGGCGGGAGCTTGAGGACCCTCCAGTCGGCCCGACTACGAAGCCGCCAGGACCTCACTCGAGAGAAAGCGGCGCCCTGTCCGGCAAGAAAAGAAAGGTTTAGAAGAGTTTCAGACGAAGAAGACAAAAAATATATACGCAAGACATTCGACGACTTACGCAGAGATCGCCTGCGGCTGCTTCACCGCCTTGCGGAAGCGAGCCGCCTTCGCGGCCGCCTCGTCCCGCTTGGTCGCCGCCGTGGAGGCCTTGGATTTTTTCGGCCGGCTGCCGAAGAAGGTCGACGCGGCCCGGCGCTTCTGCGCGCCGCCACGGGCAGCCGGCATGGCAGATGAGCCCACGCCTTGATGATCGGGCGCCGGCTGGCAGTGTGGGGCAACTTCGACCTCGTCGTCATCCGGCCAGTCCTCGAAGCTGGCCCCGAGTCCCGCGCCTTCGGCCTCGTCGCCTTCCCCCACGATGGCCTCTTCCATGGCGGCCGCTCACAGGTCCGGATCATCGGCGCCGTCCACCGTGCGGTCGGGGAGGAGCTGGCGCTCTACCCCCGCGGCCCCGGCTGTTGGTGGGAGAAGAGGGTTCTGCAAAAGGCAGACCAATTGATCAAGAGTCGGCTATCATGAAGCCCGCTACAGAAAAGGAAGAAAAGAATAAAGAACTTACGGCAGGCGGAGGGTTGGCGCGGGAATACGGCTCCTTGCCGTATTTTCAATCCTCGGTGAGCTTGCAGTTGGAGATATAATTCACCATGTAAGACACCTCTGCGTGAGGCATCTCCCTGGTGCTCAGTCGGCACGGTTCGAAGCGGCCGCTCATTTCACAGATCATGTGAGGCCGGCCTTGGAGCGGAAGAACCCGGCGCTCCATGAAGGCGGCCACCAAGTCGGCTCTGGTCAGGCCCTTCGACTGGATCATCACCCGAAGCCGGGAGACGGCTGCGTTCCCGGCCTGAGACAGCGACCTGGCCGGTAGCTCCACGAAGGCTGCCTCCCAGCCGGCGGGCCGGCTACGTAAGCCGGCAGGTTGACGTAGTCGCCTTGCTGGGCGACGTTCTTCACGTAGAAATAAGACTTCTGCCAAAGCTTCACCGACTGGATCAGCAGAATAGACGGGAACAGATTGTTCTCGCTCGCCTGCCTCATGGCAATGAAGGCTCCGCAGGGGGCGGGCATGCCCGCGACGACGGTGCCGAGCTTGCTTTGGAAGAACTCCCCCCAGAGCTCGAGCGTGGGGAGAACTCCAAGAAAACCCTCGCACAGGGTGACGAAGGCCGACAGCAGCATCACCGTGTTGGGCGTGAGGTGATGCGGCTGGAGGTGGTAGAACTCGAGGAAGGCTTGAAGGAATCCGCTCGCCGGGAGGACGAATCCGCGCAGGTAGTGCGAGCGGAAGATCACCCGCTCAACCTCCTCCGGTGCCGGCGAAATCTCCCTCGCCGGCGCTTGACGAACCCGCACAAGGTTCTCGCCGGGCAGACGCCGCGTCCGGCGGAGGAACTCGACGTGGTGCTCGTGGACATTGGAGCCATCCCACGAGCTCGACAGCGCCATGGGAGCAATGCGGCGGGGAGCAAGACGAAGCGACGGCGAAACGGAGCGGCAAAGGATTGCTGTGGCGGGGAGCAAGACCAAGCGACGGCGGAATGGCGCGGCAAGGAGTTGCTGCGGTGAAGAGAAGAAGAAGGAGGGCGAGAAGGGGCGGAGTGAGGGAGAGCGCGCGAGCCTCTGCCGCTCCCCCTCCTCCTCCTACTTATAGACCGCGCGGCGGAGCCGAGGAGGCGCGGCGTGGGGGAACATGGGGATCAACTGCGCCCACTCCCCCACGTCCCGCGATTATTGTGCCTTGATGGCAAAATAAAACTATCGCGGGAAGGCGAGCGGTCCATGTGGGCCGCAGAAGATCCGCGCTCGGACCGAGGCCTGTGAGTGGCGGGCCCGGGCCTGCGGCGGCGTCCCGTCGCGCGCATGCGTTGGCAGGATTTCCTCGCCACGTGGCCTGCGTTCCCGCCTATGAGAAACAGAGCTTTTTCGAAGACGGCACGCACGAGAAAAGCCGGCCCCTCGGGATAGGAAGCTGACCTAGCTTCTCGTCCCTTTGTCAGCCTCGAAGCTCGATCAGCTTCGGGGACTACTGTCGGAGTAAATAAATAACCATGGGTAGCCTAGCCGGCTCCCCCTGGCCCTTCTGCAAAAATTACGAGCCGATTCGGCCCTCAAGAATCCAAGACACAGGGCCGCCTTCCCCTTGCCGGCTGTCTCCAGGCCGGCTATCGGAAGGCGGCCCGACTTCAGCCCTCATGAAGAAAAGCCGCGGGAGGGCCGGCTCCGAGAAGACGGCCGCGAGAAGGCTGACTCCAAGAAGCCGGCTCCCATAAAGCGGTCAAGATCGTACCCTCGAAGTCCGCATCCACATAACGGCGATGTGACGGGGCGTGGCTACAGTGAAGCCTGCCACCCCCGAATCCCGGAGCACGCCTGGCACAGTGCGCCGTACGGGTGGCCATGACCCGTCCGGCGCAGCACTGTTGCCACGTTGACCCTAATGTCATCCACGACGGGCTACCTGTATGGCCCACGGGCGATGGGCCCCTTCGGGCAGAGAGACACCCGAAGGAGGCCAGACCTCCCCCTGTCGGCCCAAGATAGAGTCGGTCCCCACAGCCGGCTTGCCACCTCCCTCGAAGAAGACGCCCCATTAAGGAGACAAGACGCGGTGGGGCTACAGTGATCGCCCACCGGGCGGCGGCACTGTAGCCACGCCCACTTCGGTGAAGCCCTCGCCACCAAGATTGAGCAACAGTAACCAGCCACCGACAAGGCCCTGACAGTGGGGCCTGCCTGTCGACCTAGGAGCCGGCAGCCGGCGGGACCCACTAGCCGGCGGGCCCCAGCAACCGGTGCAGAAGCCGGAGAGCGTAGACACAGACGGCTAGGCCCCGTGCCCAGCCGGATTACCATTGTACCCCCGGGGGGTAGGCCTATATAAACCCCCCGGGGCATCCATGCAAAGGGAGATCAATCCCTGCTAGTCTCAGACACCACATAGGGAGGAGAAGAGAGCAAGTCGTGACCTTCTTCCTCATCTCGCCAAACAGCTCAAGGAGCACCGTGTAGCTACTTGTTCATCTAGTGACCATGCGGAGACCCCGCAGAGTAGCAGTAGGGGTGTTATCTCCACGGAGAGCCCCGAAGCTAGGTAAGATTTGTCAGCGTGCATGTCTTCGCCTCATCCCGTTTCCAGGCACCGGCGATGTCTTACTGGCTCCCACAATGATAAGCCACTCGTTGGCATATGTCGCACCTACCACCCGACACACAGAGTGACAAAGCCTAATCTCGATCCATGCCAACTCAACAAACACCTTCGGAGAACCCTATAGAGCATATTTATGATCACCCAGTTATGTTGGGACGTTTGATAGCACACAAGGTATTCCTCCAGTATCCGGGAGTTGCATGCTCTCATAGTCGAAGGAATATGTATTTGGCAATAAGAAATCAATAGCAATAAACTGAACGATCATATGCTAAGCTAACAGATGGGTCTTTTGCATCACATCATTCTCCTAATGATATGATCCCGTTATCAAGTGGCAACACATGTCTATGGTTAGGAAACCTTAACAATCTTTGATCAATGAGCTAGTCTAGTAGACGCTTACTAGGGACACGGTATTTGTTTATGTATACACACATGTATTTAAGTTTCCAATCAATACAATTCTAGCATGAATAGTAAACATTTATCATGAATAAGGAAATATGAAGTAACAACTTTATTATTGCCTCTAGGGCATATTTCCTTCAGTCTCCCACTTGCACTAGAGTCAATAATCTAGATTACATTGTAATGAATCTAACTCCCATGGAGTCTTGGTGTTGATCATGTTTTTCTCATGGAAGAGGCTTAGTCAATGGGTCTGATACATTCAGATCCGTGTGTATTTTGAAAATATCTATGTCTCCATCCTTGACCTTTTCACGAATGGAGTTGAAGTGTCTCTTGATGTGTTTGGTTCTCTTGTGAAACCTGGATTTCTTCGACAAGGCTATTGCTCCAGTGTTGTCACAAAAGATTTTAATTGGACCTGATGCACTTGGTATTACACCCAGATAGGATATGAACTCCTTCATGTGCTCCTTCCTAAGCATCTATGTACTCCGCTTCACACGTAGATCCTGCCACGACGCTCTGCTTGGAACTGCACCAACTGACAGCTCCATCATTCAATACAAAAACATATCCAGTTTGTAACTTAGAGTCATCCGGATCAGTGTCAAAGCTAGCATTGACGTAACCACTTATGACGAGCTCTTCATCACCTCCATAAACGAGAAACATATCCTTGGTCCTTTTTAGGTACTTCAGGATGTTCTTGATCGTTGTCTAGTGATCTACTCATGGATTACTTTGGTACCTCCCTGCCAAACTTATGGCAAGGCACACATCAAGTCTGGTACACAACATAGAATACATGATAGAACCTATGGCTGAGGCATAGGGAATGACTTTCATTTTCTCTCTATCTTCTGCAGTGCTCGGGCTTTGAGTCTGACTCAATTTCACACATTGTAACACAGGCAAGAACCCTTTCTTTGACTGATCCATTTTGAACTTCTTCAAAACTTTGTCAAGGTATGTATTTTGTGTAAGTCCTATTAAGCATCTCGATTTTATTCCTATAGATCTTGATGCCCAATATATAAGCAGCTTCACCGAGGTCTTTCATTGAAACATTCTTATTAAAGTATCCTTTTATGCTATCTAGAAATTCTATATCATTTCCAATCAACAATATGTCATCCACATATAATATCAGAAATGCTACACAGCTCCCACTCACTTTCTTGTAAATACAAGCTTCATCGTAAGTCTGTATAAAACCATATGCTTTGATTACCTCATCAAATTGTATATTCCAAGTCCGATATGCTTGCACTAGTCCATAGATGGATCGCTGGAGCTTGCACACTTTGTTAGCACCTTTAGGATCAACAAAACCTTCTGGTTGCATCATATACAACTCTTCTTTAAGAAATCCATTAAGGAATGCAGTTTTGACGTCCATTTGCCAGATTTCATAGTTATAAAATGCGGCAATTGCTAACATGATTCAAACTAACTTAAGCATCGCTACGGGTGAGAAAGTCTCATCATAGTCAACCCCTTGAACTTGTCGAAAACCTTTTGCGACAAGTCGCGCTTTGTAGATAGTGACATTACCATCAGCGTATGTCTTCTTCTTCAAGATCCATTATTCTCAATGGCTTGCCGATCATCGGGCAAGTCCACCAAAGTCCACACTTTGTTCTCATACATCGATCCTATCTCAGATTTCATGGCCTCAAGCCATTTATTGGAATCTGGGCTCATCATAGCTTCTTCATAGTTCGTTGGTTCGCCATGGTCTAATAGCATGACTTCCAGGACAAGATTACCATACCACTCTGGTGCCGAATGTGCTCTGTTCGACCTATGAGGTCCAATAGTAACTTGATCTAAAGTTTCATGATCATCATCATTAGCTTCCTCTCCATTTGGTGTAGGCATCACAGGAACTATTTTCTCTGATGTGATACTTTCCAATTTAAGAGAAGGTACAATTACCTCATCAAGTTCTACTTTCCTCCCACTCACTTCTTTCGAGAGAAACTCCTTCTCTAGAAAGGACACATTCTTGGCAACAAAGATCTTGCCTTCGGATGTGTGGTAGAAGGTGTACCCAATAGTTTCTTTAGGGTATCCTATGAAGAAGACACACTTCTCCGATTTGGGTTCGAGCTTATCAGGTTGAAGCCTTTTGGCATAAGTGTCGCATCCCCGAACTTTAAGAAACGACAGCTTAGGTTTCTTGCCAAACCATAGTTCATACGATGTCGTCTCAATGGATTTAGACGATGCCCTATTTAATGTGAATGCGGTTGTCTCTAATGCATAACCCCCAAAGGGTAGTGGTAAATCAGTAAGAGACATCATAGATCGCACCATACATCTAATAAAGTACGATTACGATGTTTGGACACACCATTATGCTGTGGTGTTCCAGATGGCTCGAGTTGTGAAACAATTCCAATTATTTTAAATGAAGGCCAAACTCGTAACTCAAATATTCACCTCCACGATCAGCTTGTAGAAATTTTATTTTCTTGTTATGATGATTCTCCACTTCACTCTGAAATACTTTGAAATTTTCAACTATTTCACACTTGTGCTTCATCAAGTAGATATATCCATACCTATTCAAATCATCTACGAAAGGTTAGAAAATAACGATACCTGCCGCGTGCCTCAACACCCATCGGACCGCATACATCGGTATGTATTATTTCCAATAAGTCATTAGCTCGCTCCATTGTTCTAGAGAATGAAGTTTTAGTCATCTTGCCCATGAGGCATGGTTTGCAAGTATCAAATGATTCATAATCAAGTGATTCCAAAAGTCCATCCACTTGGAGTTTCTTCATGCGCTTCACACCAATATGACCTAAACGGCAGTGCCACAAGTATGTTGCACTATCATTATCAACTTTGCATCTTTTGACATCAATATTATGAATATGTGTATCACTATGATCGAGATTCAACAAGAATAAACCATTCATCAATGGTGCATGACCATAAAATATATTACTCATATAAATAGAATAACCATTATTCTCCAATTTAAATGAATAACCGTCTCGCAATAAACAAGATCCATATATAATGTTCATGCTCAACGATGGCACCAAATAACAATTATTGAGTTCTAAAACTAATCCCAAAGGTAGATGTAGAGGTAGCGTGCCAACGGCGATCACATCAACCTTGGAACCATTCCAACGCACATCGTCACCTCGTCGTTAGCCAACCTTTTTTATTCCGCAGCTCCTGTTTCAAGTTACAAATATGAGCAACCGAACCAGTATCAAATACCCAGGAGCTACTACGGGCATCATCAATAACATGTATATCAAATATACCTTTGTTCACTTTGCCATCCTTCTTATCCGCCAAGTATTTGGGGCAGTTCCGCTTCCAGTGACCATTCCCTTTGCAGTAGAAGCACTCAGTTTCAAGCTTGGATCCAGCTTTGGGCTTCTTCACGGGAGCGGAAACTTGCTTGCCATTCTTCTTGAAGTTCCCTTTCTTTCCCTTGCCCTTTTTCTTGAAACTAGTAGTCTTGTTAACCATCAACACTTGATGCTCTTTCTTGATTCCTACCTCCGCGGCCTTATCCATTGCGAGGAGCTCCGGAATTATTTTCGTCATCCCTTGCATATTATAGTTCATCACGAAGCCTTTGTAGCTTGGTGGCAGTGACTGAAGAACTCTGTCAATAACACTATCAACTGGAAGATCAACTCCCAGCTGAGTTAAGTGGTTATGATACCCAGCCATTTTGAGTATGTGTTCACTGACAGAACTGTTCACCTCCATCTTGCAGTTGTAGAACTTGTTGGAGACTTCATATATCTCAACCAAGGCATTTGCTAGAAATATTAACTTCAACTCTTGGAACATCTCATATGCTCCATGATGTTCAAAATGTCTTTTAAGTCACGGTTCTAAGCCAAAAAGCATGGCACACTGAACTATTGAGTAGTCATCAGATCGAGCCTATGAGACATTCATAACATCTGCAGTAGCTCCTGCAGTAGGTCAGTCACCTAGCGGTGCATCAAGGACATAATGCTTCTGTGCAGCAATGAGGATAATCCTCAAGTTACGGACCTAGTCCGTGTAGTTGCTACCATCATCTTTCAACTTAGCTTTCTCTAGGAACACATTAAAATTCAGGGGAACGGTAGCACGGGCCATTGATCTATGACATAGATATGCAAAACTATTAAGACAAATTTCATGATAAATTAAGTTCAATTAATCAAATTACTAATGAACTCCACTTAAATAAACATCCCTCAAGTTATCTAAGTGATACATGATCCAAATCAACTAAGCCATGTCCGATCATCACGTGAGATGGGGTAGTCATCAATGGTGAACATCTCTATGTTGATCATATCTACTATATGATTCGCGTTCGACCTTTTGGTCTCCAGTGTTCCGAGACCATGTTTGTACATGCTAGGCTCGTCAAGTTTAACCCAAATATTCTGCATGTGCAAAACTGTCTTACAGCCGTAGTATGTGAACGTAGAGTCTATCACAACCAATCATCAGGAGGTTCTTCGAAACGACGAACTTTGGCAACGGTGCATACTCAGGGAGAACACCTTTATCTTGAAATTTAGTGAAGGGATCATCTTATAATGCTACCGCCGTTCTAAGCAAAATAATATGCATAAAGGATAAACATCACATGCAATCAAAATATGTGACATGATATGGCCATCATCATCTTGTGATTTTGATCTCCATCTCCAAAGCATCGTCATGATCTCCATCGTTGCGTCGGGGTCATCTCGCCAACTATTGCTAACTCATAGCGATAAAGTAAAGAAATTACATGGCGTTTGCATTTCATACAATAATTAAGAGACAACCCTAAGGATCCTACCGGTTGTTGATATTACAAAACATGATCATCTCATACAACAATGTATATCACATCACATATTGACCATATCACATCACAACATGCCCTACAAAAACAAGTTGGACGTCCTTTACTTTGTTGTTGCAAGTTTTACATGGCTGCTATGGGCTTCTAGCAAGAACCATTCTTAACTATGCAAAACCACAACGGTGATTTATCAAGTTGTTGTTTTAACCTTCTTCAAGGACTAGCCGTAGTCAAATTTGATTCAACTAAAGTATGAGAAACAGACACCCGCAGCCACCTTTATGCAAAACAAGTTGCATGTCAGTCGGTGGAACCGGTCTCATGTGCGTGGACATGTAAGGTTGGTCCAGGCCGCTTCATCCCACAATACCGCTGAGTCAAAATAAGACATTGGTGGTAAGCAGTATGACTATCACCGCCCACAACTCTTTGTGTCCTACTCGTGCATATCATCTACGCATAGACCTGGCTCGGATGCCACTGTTGGCGAACGTTGCATGGAAAAAAATCTACGCACACGCAAGATCTATCCATGTCATCATAATGAGAGGGAAGAGTGTGTATACGTACCCTCGTAGACCATAAGCGGAAGCGTTTATTAACACGGTTGATGTAGTCGAGCTTCTTCATGATCCAACTGATCAAGTACCGAACGTACGGCACCTCCGTGTTCAGCACATGTTCAGCACATGTTCAGCTCGGTGACATCCTCTCCCAGCAAGATGGGCGAAGTAGTGGATGAGTTCCGGCAGCACGATGGCATGGTGACGGTGGTGGTGATGCTTTCTCCATAGGGCTTCGCCTAAGCACTCCGAAAATATGACCGAGGAATGAAATTGTGGAGAGGAGCGCCACACACGGCTAAGAGATTGTCGTTGTGTTGTGTGGCGCCCCTCCCTCATATATATATAGGTGGGAGAGAGGGGAGGCACGCCAAGGGAGGTCGAATCCTCCTTGGGCTCTGATAATCCCCAAGTGCAGGGAATCATCGTAGCAATTCCCAAAGGTGGAAGTGATAAGTATGGAGTGTCAAACCCACAAGGAGCTAAAGGTAAGATCAATATTCTCTCAAGTCCTATGTACCACTGATATGACTCTACGTACACCAAACGTTTGCTTCCAACTAGAAACGAGAAAGAAAACTATGTTGTGGGTATGAAGAGGATAACTTTACATGGCATTGGAGAGCTAAAATATAAAAGTAGGTGATGTTATCATAAAGTTAGAATATATTACTTAATATTATAAATACGAGTGTGCAATAATGATGGGTCGGTGTGCAGAATTATCCTAGGCAATTGTTAACAAGACCGGTAGTCGTCATTGCAATTTCATATGAGGGAGAGGCATAAGCTAACATACTTTCTCTTCTTGGATCATATGCACTTATGATTGGAACTCTAGCAAGCATCCGCAACTACAAAAGATCATTAAGGTAAAACCCAACCATAGCATTAACATATCAAGTCCCCTTTTATCCCATACACAACAACCCCCTTACTCGGATTTATGCTTCTGTCACTCATGTTGGGTAACGCAGTAGTTTCAAAAAAAATCCTACGCACATGCAAGATCTATCATGGTGATGCATAGCAATGAGAGGGGAAGAGTGGTGTCCACGTACCCTCGTACACTGTAAGCGGAAGTGTTATGACAATGCGGTTGATGTAGTCAAACATCTTCACGATCCGACCGATCCTAGCACCGAAGATACGGCACCTCCACAATCTGCACACATTCAGCTTGGTGATGTCCCACGAACTCTAGATTCAGCTGAGTGTCGAGGGAGAGCTTCATCAGCACGACGGCATGATGACGGTGATGATGATGCTACCAGAACAGGGCTTTGCCTAAGCACCGCTACAATATGACCGAGGTGGATTATGGTGGTGGGGGGCACCGCACACGGCTAAAGGATCAATGATCAACTTGTGTGTCTATGGGGTGCCCCCTCCCCCCGTATATAAAGGAGTGGAGGAGGGGGAGAGGGCCGACCTCATAGGCGCGCCCAAGGGGGGAGTCCTACTCCCGGTGGGAGTAGGATTCCCCCTTCCCTAGTTGGAGTAGGATAGGGAAGGAAGGGGGAGAAGGAGAGAAGGAAAGGGGGGCCGGCCCCCCCTCCCAATTCGGATTGGGCTTGGGGGGGGCGCCCCCACCTTGGCCGCCTCCTCCTCCTTTCCACGGTGGCGCATTAAGGCCTATTGACTCCCCGGGGGGTTCTAGTAACCTTCCGGTACTCCAGAAAATGCCCAAACTCATCCAAAACCATTCCGATGTCCAAACATAGGCTTCTAATATATCAATCTTTATGTCTCAACCATTTCGAGACTCCTCGTCATGTCCGTGATCATATCTGGGACTCTGAACTACCTGCGGTACATCAAAACACATAAACTCATAATACCGATGGTCACCGAACATTAAGTGTGCGGACCCTACGGGTTCGAGAACTATGTAGACATGAACGAGACTCATCTCCGGTCAATAAAAAATAGCGGAACCTGGATTCTCATATTGGTTCCTACATATTCTACGAAGATCTTCATCGGTCAAACCGCACAACAACATACGTTATTCCCTTTGTCATCGGTATGTTACTTGCCCGAGATTCGATCATCGGTATCATCATACCTAGTTCAATCTTGTTACCGGCAAGTCTCTTTACTCTTTCCATAATGCTACATCCTGTAATGAACTCATTAGTTAGATTGCTTGCAAGGCTTATATTGATGTACATTACCGAGAGGGCCCAGAGATACCTCTCCGATACTCGGAGTAAAAAATCCTAATCTTGATCTATGCCAACTCAACAAACACCATCGGAGACACCTGTAGAGCATATTTATAGTCACCAAGTTACGTTGTGATGTTTGATAACACACTAAGTGTTCCTCCGGTATTCGGGAGTTGTGTGATCTCATAGTCATAGGAACATGTATAAGTGATGGAGAAAGCAACAACAGTAAACTAAACGATCATCGTGCTAAGCTAACGGATGGGTCAAGTCAATCACATCATTCTCTAATGATGTAATCCCGTTTATCAAATGACAACTCTTTGTCTATGGCTAGGAAACTTAACCATCTTTGATCAACGAGCTAGTCAAGTAGAGGCATACTAGTGACACTCTGTTTGTCTATGTATTCACACATGCACTAAGTTTCCGGTTAATACAATTCTAGCATGAATAATAAACATTTATCATGATATAAGGAAATATAAATAACAACTTTATTATTGTCTCTAGGGCATATTTCCTTCAGTCTCCCACTTGCACTAGAGTCAATAATCTAGATTACATTGTGATGATTCTAACACCCATGGAGTATTGGTGCTGATCATGTTTTGCTCGTGAGAGAGGCTTAGTCAACGGGTCTACAACATTCAGATCCGTATGTATCTTGCAAATCCCTATGTCTCCTTCCTTGATTTGATCGCGGATGGAATTGAAGCATCTCTTGACGTGCTTGGTTCTATTGTGAAATCTGGATTCTTTTGCCAAGGCAATTGCACCAGTATTGTCACAAAAGATTTTCATTGGACCCGATGCACTAGGTATGACACCTAGATCAGATATGAACTCTTTCATCCAGACTCCTGCATTTGCTGCTTCCGAAGTAGCTATGTACTCCGCTTCACATGTAGATCCCACCATGACGCTCTGCTTGGAACTGCACCAACTGACAGCTCCACCATTTAATAAAAATACGTATCCGGTTTGTGACTTAGAGTCATCCGGATCAGTGTCAAAGCTTGCATCAACAGAACCGTTTACGAAGCTCTTTGTCACCTCCATCAACGATAAACATATCCTTAGTCCTTTTTAGGTATTTCAGGATGTTCTTGACCGTTGTCCAGTGATCCACTCCTGGATTACTTTGGTACCTCCCTGCTAAACTAATAGCAAGGCACACATCAGGTCTGGTACACAGCATAGCATACATGATAGAACCTATGGCTGAAGCATAGGGAATGACTTTCATTTTCTCTCTATCTTCTGAAGTGGTCTGATACGTCCATTTTGCATCATGCTTATATATCGATATTTATTGCATTATGGGCTGTTATTACACAATATGTCACAATACTTGCCTATTCTTTCTTATTTTACAAGGTTTACATAAAGAGTGAGAATGTCTGCAGCTGGAATTCTGGGCTGGAAAAGGAGCAAATATTAGAGACCTATTCTGCACAGCTCCAAAAGTCCTGAAACTTCACGGAAGTTATTTCCAGAATATATAAAAAATACTGAGCGCAAGAAGTACCAGAGGGGGGCCACCCACCAGCCACGAGGGTGGGGGCGCGCCCTACCCCTGGGTGCTCCCCCTACCTCGTGGGCCCCCTGGTGGCCCTCCGATGCCCATCTTCTGCTATATGGAGTCTTTCATCGAGAAAAAATCATAAGCAAGCTTTCAGGACGAGACTCCACCGCCATGAGGCAGAACCTTGGCGGAACCAATCTAGGGCTCTAGCGGAGCTGTTCTGCCGAGGAAACTTCCCTCCGGGAGGGGGAAAACATCACCAACAATCCTCTCATCGGGAGAGGGTCAATCTCCATCAACATCTTCACCAGCACCATCTCACCTCAAACGCTAGTTCATCTCTTGTATCCAATCCTTATTTCCAAACCTCATATTGCTACTTGTGGGTTGCTAGTAGTGTTGATTACTCATTGTAGTCGATGCTAGTTGGTTTACATGGTGGAAGATCATATGTTCAGATCCCTTATGCATATTAATACCCCTCTGATTATGAACATGAATATACTTTGTGAGTAGTTATGTTTGTTCCTGAGGACATGGGAGAAGTCTTGCTATTAGTAGTCATGTGAATTTGGTATTTGTTCGATATTTTGATGAGATGTATGTTGTCATCCCTCTAGTGGTGTCGTGTGAACGTCGACTACATGACACTTCACCATTGTTTGGGCCTAGAGGGAGGCATTGGGAAGTAATAAGTAGATGACAGGTTGCTAGAGTGACAGAAGCATAAACCCTAGTTTATGCGTTGCTTCGTAAGGGGCTGATATGGATCCATATGTTTCATGCTATGGTTAGGTTTACCTTAATACTTCTGTTGTAGTTGCGGATGCTTGCAATAGGGGTTAATCATAAGTGGGATTCTTGTCCAAGTAAGGACAACACCCAAGCACCGGTACACCCACATATCAGATTATCAAAGTATCGAACGCGAATCATATGATCGTGATGAAAACTAGCTTGACGATAATTCTGTTGGAAATATGCCCTAGAGGCAATAATAAAATGGTTATTATTATATTTCTTTGTTCATGATAATTGTCTATTGTTCATGCTATAATTGTGTTATCCGGAAATCGTAATACATGTGTGAATACATAGACCACAACACGTCCCTAGTGAGCCTCTAGTTGACTAGCTCGTTGATCAAAACATAGTCATGGTTTCCTGACTATGGACATTGGATGTCATTGATAACGGGATCACATCATTAGGAGAATGATGTGGTGGACAAGACCCAATCCTAAGCATAGCTTAAAGATCGTGTAGTTCGTTTGCTAGAGCTTTTCCAAATGTCAAGTATCATTTCCTTAGACCATGAGATTGTGCAACTCCCGGATACCGTAGGAGTGCTTTGGGTGTGCCAAACGTCACAACGTAACTGGGTGACTATAAAGGTACACTACGGGTATCTCCAAAAGTGTCTGTTGGGTTGGCACGAATCGAGACTGGGATTTGTCACTCCGTATGATAGAGAGGTATCTCTGGGCCCACTCGGTAATGCATCATCATAATGAGCTCAATGTGACCAAGTGGTTGATCACGGGATCATGCATTACGTTACGAGTAAAGTGACTTGCCGGTAACGAGATTGAACGAGGTATTGGGATACCGACGATCGAGTCTCGGGCAAGTAACGTACCGATTGACAAAGGGAATTGTATACGGGATTGATTGAATCCTCAACATCGTGGTTCATCTGATGAGATCATCGAGGAGCATGTGGGAGCCAACATGGGTATCCAGATCCCGCTGTTGGTTATTGACCGGAGAGTCGTCTCGGTCATGTCTGCGTGTCTCCCGAACCCGTAGGGTCTACACACTTAAGGTTCGGTGACGCCTAGGGTTGTTGAGATATTAGTATATGGTAACCCGAAAGTTGTTCGGAGTCCCGAATGAGATCCCAGACGTCACGAGGAGTTCCAGAATGGTCCGGAGGTGAAGATTCATATATAGGAAGTCGAGTTTCGGCCACCGGGAATGTTTCGGGGGTAATCGGTATTGTACCGGGACCACCGGAAGGGTCCCGGGGGTCCACCGGGTGGGGCCACCTATCCCGGAGGGCCCCATGGGCTGAAGTGGGAGGGGAACCAGCCCCTAGTGGGCTGGTGCGCCCCCCCCCTTGGGCCTCCCCCCGCGCCTAGGGTTGGAAACCCTAGGGGTGGGGGCGCCCCACTTGGCTTGGGGGGCACTCCACCCCCCTTGGCCGCCGCCCCCCTTGGAGATTGCATCTCCTGGGGCTGGCGCCCCCCCTAGGGGTCCTATATATATTGGGGGGAGGGAGGGCAGCTGCACCCTGGCCCCTGGCGCCTCCCTCTCCCTCCCGTGACACTTCTCCCTCTCCATGAGCTTGGCGAAGCCCTGTCGAGATCACCGTTGCTTCCACCACCACGCCGTCATGCTGCTGGATCTCCATCAACCTGTCCTTCCCCCTTGCTGGATCAAGTTAGAGGAGACATCTTCCCAACCGTACGTGTTGAACGCGGAGGTGTCGTCCGTTCGGCGCTAGGTCATCGGTGATTTGGATCACGACGAGTACGACTCCATCAACCCTGTTCTCTTGAACGCTTCTGCTCGCGATCTACGAGGGTATGTAGATGCACTCCCCTCTCCCTCGTTGCTAGATGACTCCATAGATTGATCTTGGTGATGCGTAGAAAATTTTAAAATTCTGCTACGTTCCCCAACAAATTCCCATGTGTCCTCGGGAGCGCTTTCCTTCATATAAGAGTTAGTCCAGGCTTGTCCTTTGCTACAAAAAGGATTGGGCAATCTTGCCGCACCTTATTTACTTTTATTACTTGCTACTCGTTACCAATTACCTTATCACAAAACCATATGTTACCGATAATTTCAGTGCTTGCAGAGAATACCTTACTGAAAACTGCTTATCATTTCCTTCTGCTCCTCGTTGGGTTCGACACTCTTACTTATCGAAAAGGCTACAATAGATCCCCTATACTTGGGGGTCATCAAGACTCTTTTCTCGCGCCGTTGCCGGGGAGTGAAGCGCCTTTGGTAGGTGGAATTTGGCAAGGAAAAATTTATATAGTGTGCTAAAATTTACTATCACTTGTTACTATGGAAAGTAATCCTTTGAGGGGTGAGGGAGTCCTGGATTAGGAGGTGTCCGGATGGCTGGACTATACCTTCAGCCAGACTCCTGGACTATGAAGATACAAGATTGAAGACTTCATCCCGTGTCCGGAAGGGACTTTCCTTGGCGTGGAAGGCAAGCTTGGCGATACGGATATGTAGATCTCCTACCATTGTAACCGACTTTGTGTAACCCAAACCCTCTCCGGTGTCTATATAAACCGGAGGATTTTAGTCCGTAGGACAACATACAGAATAACAATCATACCATAGGCTAGCTTCTAGAGTTTAGCCTCTCCGATCTCGTGGTAGATCTACTCTTGTACTACCCATACATCAATATTTACAAGCAGGACGTAGGGTTTTACCTCCATCAAGAGGGCCCGGACCTGGGTAAAACTTCGTGTCCCTTGCCTCCTGTTAGCATCCGGCCTAGACGCATAGTTCGGGACCCCCTACCCGAGATCCGCCGGTTTTGACACCGACATTGGTGCTTTCATTGAGAGTTCCTCTGTGTCGTCGCCATCAGGAAGGATGCCTCGCCCCGTCTTTAAAGACGGCACCGTTGCTAAGGGAGCTTTGGCTGTCGGCCAAACCCTCCGGCTAGGTGGTTTTCTTATGACCGCCTGTTTGGCCTCTGCGCCGACAATGACCTCTTGAGCCATCGAAAAAAATCTTCATGTCAGCTCGGAACTCGCCGAGCAATTAGATCCAATGGAGCTCTCCTCCATAAACGAGCTCTTGGATCGCATCGCCGCCCTAGGAGTCGCTACGGATTACGACCAGATTGGGCCTAAACCCGATCTGAGAGAGATTAACTCCCCCCAAGTCACCCATCATGTTGCCGTGGTAGAGGGACAGTGCGGCGACCCTTCATCTATCTTAAGGACTAGCTACGTCCGGATTCCCGATCCCTCCAAGCCAGATACCCGCGGAGGGGAGGATATCACTCAAGACCTGAACTTAGAGTTAGGCGACGGGCTGGATTCATTGGACAACATCCAGGAATCCAAATTTTCAAGTTCAGAAATTCCTCGGCCTCTGAGCCTCAGATGGGGTGAGGCTTCGGATTTAATTCCACCCACCCACCCGAACATAAGTGATCTATCCCAAATCAGGCAAGAGCCCGATGAAACAGTACATCATTACTGGGCCAGATTCCTCCTGGTTAGGAACAGGATAAGGGACTGCCGCAAGGAAGACGCAATCTCAATCTTCTGCAATAATTGCACGGACAAGGGAATCCTCAACACCATAAGTCGCCGTGATATTACACGCTTCGCTGACTTAGCGTCCATTGTACGAAAGTACTGTGTGATGGAAAGCGCGTGGAAAACTGAAATAAAATTTTGGGATGATCTGGCCCTGAATACAAACCCAGTCCAAAATAAAAGGGTGCATCATCGCCAGACACCCGGGTCAAACACCAAAAAGCAAAAACCCTCTATAGGGCATGGAACCATACTGGAAGGATGGCTTAATGGACCTTGTAAAATTCACAGTGCAGAGGACGCCACACCAACTCACAGCCTTAGAGCATGTTGGATACTCCGGCAGGTGGCCAAAATTGGCGAAGATCTCCTAATTCCGGAGGCCACAGAAAGCCACCCCAGGCACACCAATACGGTACTAACAGTCTTCGAGACTTTCGCATCAAATAATATGCAAAAAAGGACACTCCGCAGCCTTGCCGGAGTCTACCAAGTAGCAACAATAAACCCATGGAGTGACACGGCTATTACCTTTAACGCTAGTGATGAACCTAAATTCCGAACAGCCCGAGCACCAGCCGCATTGGTCCTCGGTCCAATAGTGGACGACTTTCGTCTTACCAAGGTACCCATGGACGGCGGCAGCGGATTGAACCTCATTTATGAGGAAACCCTTCAAAAAATGGAAATAGACTGGAACCGCATTGAGCGAAGCAGCACAACCCTTAGAGGAATAATCCCCAGTCGGGAAGCGCGTTGTACAGGAAAAATCACACTAGATGTGGTGTTCGGCACGCCGGATAATTACAGGTTCGAAGAGGTCATGTTCCATGTGGCTCCGTTCAGCAGCGGTTATCACGCTCTGCTAGGGCGGGAAGCGTTTACAATCTTCCAAGCAATACCCCATTACGGGTACATGAAGCTCAAGATGCCCGGGCCTAACGGGATCATCACTCTCGCTAGTGATCCGGACATAGCACTCCGCGCCAAAAACAAGACAGCTGCACTGGCCCTCGAGGCACTATCCGAAGCCCTAGCGGCTGAGGAACTGACTGCGCTACCCTCCACGGTGAATAGGGACAATGTGGTACTCGACAAAAGATCCAAGTCCACCTCCTTTAAACCGGCGGACGAAATAGTCAAATTCCAGGTCCATCCAACGGACCCCAATAAAACAGCTTCTATCGGGGCACAGTTAAACCCTGATGTAGACGCCGCATTGTGAGAGTTCCTATGAGAGAACTCGGACATTTTCGCCTGGCACCCTTCAGATATGCCAGGAATCCCACGCAGGCTGGCCGAGCACAGCTTAAATATCCTAAAAGGATTCAAACCTGTCAAACAAGCTCTTCGGCGTTTTTCCGAACCTAAGAGACAGGCCAAGGGAGAGGAGCTAGCAAAGCTATTGGAGGCCGGATTCATCAGAGATATAAAACATCCGGACTGGCTAGCAAACCTGGTGATGGTACCAAAGAAGGACAAATCCTGGCGCCTGTGCGTTGATTTTAAAGACCTTAACAAGGCTTGCCCAAAGGATCCCTTCCCCCTCCCCCGCATCGATCAAATTATCGACGCTACCGCGGGACATGATTCATTGTGTTTCCTCGACGCATATTCCGGCTACCATCAAATCAAGATGGCAGAATCAGACCAAGCCGCAACGGCATTTATCACACCATAAGGCCCATTCTGCTTCAACACAATGCCCTTCGGGCTCAAAAACGCCGGCGCAACATATCAGCGCATGATTCAGACATGTCTGGTAAACCAGATCGGCAAAATAGTGGAGGCATATGTAGATGATGTGGTCGTCAAAAAAAGGCATGTCGAATCTCTAGTAGACGACTTGAGGCTCACATTTGATAACCTCCGAACATACGACATCAAGCTCAACCCGGAAAAATGCGTTTTCGGCGTCCCAGCCGGAAAGCTCTTGGGCTTCATTGTATCCGGTAGAGGAATTGAAGCAAATCCAGCCAAGATCCGAGCTCTGTCACAATTGGATATCCCAAAGAACCTCAAACAAATACAAAAGTTAACCGGATGCGTGGCGACTCTAAGCCGCTTTATCTCCTGCTTGGGAGAAAAGGCCCTACCCCTCTACCGCCTCCTTCGGCACACCGAACACTTCGAATGGAGGGATGCAGCCACGGCCGGACTCGACGAAATAAAAGCCATATTAGCAACAAACCCAGTCCTGGCCGCGCCAAACATTGGCGAACCAATGCTATTGTACATTGCAGCAACACATCAGGTTGTAAGCGCAGTGCTCGTCGTCGAACGAGAAACGGACGGACACAAATACCCCTTCAAAAGCCGGTCTATTATGTGTCCACTGTCCTCACTCCGTGCAAATCACGGTACCCGCATTATCAAAAGATTTCTTACGCGGTATTCATGGCATCCCAGAAGCTACGACACTACTTTCAAGAGTGTTCAATAACAGTAGCCTCGGAAGTACCACTTAACGATATTATAAATAACCGTGACGCAACGGGCCGGATTGCAAAATGGGCCATTGAGCTCCTCCCGTTCGACATAACTTATAAGCCACGGCGAGCCATCAAGTCGCAAGTTTTGGCCGACTTCGTCGCAGAATGGACGGAGGCCGAACTCCCTAAAGAGTATGGCACATATTCAAATTGGATCATGCATTTCAACGGCTCCAAGATGTTGGCCGGACTAGGGGCTGGCGTCGTTTTGGCATCCCTCATAGGAGACACAGTTCAATACGTACTCCATATTATGTACACAGACTCCAACAAAGCAGCCGAATATGAGGCCCTTTTACATGGTCTCCGGATGGCAGTATCCATGGGCATTCAACGCCTAGAGGTGCGCGGGGACTCGAACCTCGCAATATCCCAAATAAATGGAGACTTCGATGCCAAGGATCCAAAAATGTCAGCTTACCCCAACGCCGTCCTAAAAATGCCAGCTCGGTTTGAAGGGCTTGAATTTCACCATATAGCCCGGAAAAATAATCAGGCGGCAGATGTCCTGGCACGCATCGGTGCAAAACACGATGTAGTCCCCCCCCAACATCTTCTTGGAAAGGTTGTTCAAGCCATCCGTAGTATGGGAAGGGGAGCCGAACAATAATAGCCCGGACCCAACCGCACTGCCTGACACCGAACATTCTGACACAATCGGAGGCTCTGCCAACGAAATAACACCTTCAGCCCACGTAATAATGGCCGTCATCGCCCCGTGGACAGAACCATTCCTCGCCTACCTTACTAGGCAGGAACTCCTCGAGGACCAAAATTAGGCACGCTGCATAGTGCGGCGATCCAAAGCCTACACAGTCCACGAGGGAGAGCTTTACAAGAAAAGCAGTACCGGAGTCCTTCAAAGGTGCATCTCCGAAGAGGAAGGGCGGAACCTCCTGGCTGAAATTCATGCCGGACTCGGCGGTCATCACGCTGCATCTTGGTCCCTTGTAAGCAAGGCCTTTCGTACAGGCTTTTATTGGCGATGGCCCGGGCAGATGCCCAGGACTTAGTCCAACGATGCGTCGGTTGCCAGCTCTTTGCAAACCAAAGCCATATGCCACCCACCGCCCTCCAAACTATCCCCATCACTTGGCCCTTCGCGATCTGGGGGCTTGACATGGTTGGACCCCTTAAAGGCGGAACCCACAAGCAAAAATACTTATTGGTCATGGTGGATAAGTTCACCAAATGGATAGAAGCCAAGCCTGTTAAGACGATCGAATCCGGACCGGTGATAGACTTTATATCCGGGGTTGTACACCGTTACGTCGTCCCCCATAGCATCATCACTGATAACGGCACGAACTTTACGGCCGACGAGGTAAAACACTGGTGCAAAAACATGGGCATCAAGCTCGATTATGCTTCCGTCTATCACCCACAAACTAATGGACAGGTCGAACATGCAAATGGTCTTATCATGAGCGGCATCAAACCCAGATTAGCGCGGTCCCTCAAGGAATCTAACACGCACTGGGTAGAGGAGCTCGACTCCGTACTCTGGGGGCTGCGGACCACGCCGAATCGCACCACCGGATACACACCATTCTTTATGGTGTACGGTGCAGAGGCAGTTTTGCCTTGCGACATAATTCATGACCCACCTCGAGTGTGCATGTACGAAGAAAGAGAAGCCGAGCTCGATCAGCAGGACAGTTTGGACGCATTAGAGGAGGAGCATGACGTGGCAAAAGCCCGTTCCGCATTCTATCAACAGCAGGCTCGAAGATACTAAAGCAGAGAAGTACGGGCCAAAAATTACAACGTTGGCGAATTAGTTCTACGCCTGTCGGACAAGAAAAAGGACAAACTCAAGCCCAAGTGGGAAGGTCCCTTCATAATTTACCAAGTCCTGACTGGTGGAGCGTACCGCCTGCGAGATGCATCGGATAACCGACTCGAGCCGAACCCATGGAACGCAGCCCGTCTCCGAAGATTCTATGCCTAGCACCAGACTCTGTGTTCATCTCCTTCCTCTGTCCATTTTTTATATACTGTTTGTCTTACATTTCTCTCCTTCTCCCCTTCCTTTCTCTTATAGCCTTTAAAGGCTCATCAAATGACGTGCTATCCGCACTCATTAAACCTGGGGGCTTCTTTTAACAGAAGCTTATTTATACGGGCTTCATGCCCAACACATGTGTTACACTTCCGCATGTACCTTTTATTTCACCATTATATGCATCGATATGACTTAAGTTTTGGCCAAGCTGGGTTTCCTGGCTCCTGTGCTTACCCCTACATTCCCGATTATTCGGCTAGGCGATAAAGGGAGCACCTCTGCGATTGTTACTGCCGGATCAGCCGGATGTGTACCTCAGAGTAGGTGAAGCCGAAAGCTAGCTTTCTTAAGGGAATATTCGGTGACCTAAAAGATGATCTTTTCACTTATTTATTTACGCGCCCCCAGATGCTTTTTCCCGCGTCTTTTTCGCAAAATGGGCATGCACTTTAGGGCATGCCTCCCGGGGAAAGGAACCCCTAACGGAACTATTCTCCCTGGAAGATGTTTCTTACTAACCATGTAATATAACATAACTAGTCGGGCATTTGTCTATTCACGCACTAATGACCCCTACGCCTGGTCTCCATGCATTCCCCAGTTCTTATATAACCTCATGGGAATTCGGACACACTCCGGACCGTCAGGTCCCGAGGCTGAAGCGAAAAGGTCAGCCATGACAAACGATCTACAATCCGGCTAGAAGGCATTATAAATGTCAATTAAATTACATAGTCATTCTGACTGCTTGTATTCCTCTTCAATACCATCTAACAGGCAGTATTATTTATAGTCCTGCTGGGAATACTTTGCGGCCAATTCTACTTGGCCGTATACTAAGCTTACAGGGATCTCCTTCCCATCGGGCCCCACAGGACCGACTCGGCCATGTGGTTGGGGTCAGCCTTTGTGTACCGCGTCTTCACCATGGCCCAGGCCTCCCTAGCGCTTTGACGGCAGGCCGATATCTTCCACAATCGGAAGCGCTGCCGTGCTCCCTTTAGCTTCTCCGCAAGCTCTTCGAGACCTTCGGGCATGGAGATGGATGGCCACAAGGCCTGGGCGACGCCTTGAATCGCCTGCCGAACTCGCTCGAGCAGTTGCGAGAGCTCGGGAAGAAGGTCACCCGTAGAACCGGGCATCTCCTCGGCAGGACGACCTGTTAGCACACCTACAGACATTACTCTGTTAGTCGACTTCCCCGCCGAACTTTTTTTCAAAGGTTCGTTCAAGCACTTACTAAATATGCCGCCCCGAAGCCACTGATTCTCCTTAACGGAGTCTGACAGCTGGGCACGAACATCTTTCAGGTCGACGCCCAGCTTGGTGTTGGCATCTTGGAGATCGTTCTTCTCCCGCCTCACCTTTGTCAGCTCCTTCTCACCAGCATTCAGCTGGCGTAGGAGTTGTTGCCTTTCCGGACTCAATCCGGTGCCATCTGCAATTTCATTTGTCAGATTTGCACCCATGTCGTACTTCGCAAAATACTTATCTTTCGAAGTGTATATTACCAGAGGGGGTCTCCTTGGGCTCCCCTGCCGCGGCTAGTGCGGCCTCAAGTTGGGCTTTGCACTCTTCCAGCTCCTGGGATAGTAGGGAATTCTTTTCTGTAAGAACCTGCATAACAAATTATCCTTAAATCAGTTATTCTAACTATTTCAAGTCTCGGGGGCTACTGGTATATATATATATATATAATTACCAAAATTTTCTTACTCGTATGTCTTTTACATATTGTTCTGTGGCTCTGGCTAGACCATCTTGAGCGGCACGGAGGTACGCATCTCCCGAATTGAAGGCATCTAATGCCTCTTAGGAGAAACAAGCGTCGCGAAGAATTGTCCGGCGACGCCTGTGGTTCATGGCACTCTCCACCTCAGAGTTGGTGGCAGACAACCTGTCCACATCCTCCGTCGGAGGAGAGTCCGGTGCGCGCCTTGTGTTCGCCTCCGCCTCCGGACCAGGCTTTGGAGCCTGGCTGGTGGAGGCACGATTGGCAGCCTTTCCGGATATAGTCCGATGAGGTCTCTTTGTCCTGAAGAGAGCACGAGTGTTAATATGCCTTGAAGGTATAACACCTGGGATAAGGGGGCGTGCCATACCTTTGCGCGGACGCCTCGGTCCGGACTGCACCTCTTTTCTGCCCATGGGGCCCTGCGGCCCCTCGTTGGCTTGTCGCCGCAGGTTCGGCCTCCCGTCTCAAAAACCTCCCCTGCAAAGCTCGGTTGTAATCAGGAAACTGAAAACACGAGAGGGCGGACCCCTATTCGGGGTACTGGGACTTCGATCTCAGTTACCTGGGAGGCCGGGATTAGCCCTGGGTAATTGGCCGTAATGGCCACCAAGGTGTTGTCCTTGCTCAATTGATAGAACACTCCATCAATCAGCTCCACAGATAAGTCCGGATCCTCTTGAGAGGCCGGGTCGAGGGACCGTCCTGGGTCCTCGGGTTGTGGAGGAGGGCTGTTTATTTCTTTAACAGCCTGGCGCAGTTCCTGCGTTAAAGTCGTTAGACTGAATATTTAACAATGGGAATATAAAACGGATGGGCAAGTAAACCACTTACCCAGCTTGGGGGATTGTACATAGAAAATCCACCCTGTGGGTTGACGCGGAGAAATTCCTCCTCTTCTCCGTTGTACAAAGCGGACAAGGTCTTTGTTAGGGCCGCAGCCGAATCCGGTCCCTTATGGTCGTAACGGGTGGCGTCGTCCTCCCCGTTGAAATCCCACATGGGGTGGCCTCTGTACTGTAGCGGCTGCACCCCTCGCATGATGCATGCGGCCATGACCCTGATCATGGTCAGTCCGGAATGAGCTAACAATCTTATCCGGCCCATCAGGTAACAGACGTCCTTGTCACTTTCCCTCTGAGGGCTCCGTGGACGCCAGCTTAGGCGCTTCTTTAGTGGAGCACTGTCGAACTCAGGGAGGCCGATCCGGACAGGATTCGGCAGTGGGACGTCCTCTATGTAAAACCATTCTGAAGGCCAGTCCTCGAACGCCTTCTTTGGGGTTCCGGATAGATATCCAGTCCCGGCGATGCGCCACACTTCGGCTCCGCCCACTTGATATATCGACCCCTTCTGAGAACGGGGCACAAGGCAGAATAGCTCTTTCCACAGCCCGAAATGAGCCTCAACACCCAAAAACAGCTTGCAGAGGGCTACGAAGCCCGCGATATGCAATACGGAGGCAGGCGTAAGATTGTGTAGCTGGAGGCCACAGAACTCCAGGAGCCCCCGGAGAAACGGATGGATTGGAAATCCGAGCCCTCTTATTAAATAAGGGACGAGGCATACCCGCTCTCCTTTGGAGGGATTAGGGGCACTCTCCGCTTGCTCTCCGCCATTATAGATGGCAAGACCGGCTTGAACCAGGACCATATAGGCCGGGGGGAGGAATCCCTTGGTCTGGAGCGTCACTAGCTCGCTATGCGGGATGGAGCATCTCTCCCAATATCCAGGCTGAGAGCTGGAAGGGCGAAAGGAGGAGTTGCGACGGCTGGCCATGGTGGTATGGACCTTTGTCGGATGCGCTCTGATGAACACTCGCGAAGGGGAGAAGGTGTGGTTTGGATCTAAATCCCCGTCCCCTTAAATGGGTGGCTCATTTACGTGGCTAGGGTGTGGATGTAAAAACACTTAGACTTTTCATATTCGTTTGACACGTGGGAGACAGCCATTATTGGGCGTAGAAGCCAAGGAGCACAACATTTACAAGAAACCAGACTTTATTCAACAGGTACACGGAATTTGGAGGAGAACCCGCCTTGCAATGCCGAAGACAATCTGCGCGCCGGACTCATCGTCATTGAAGCCTGGTTCGGGGGCTTAGGGGGTGTCCGGATGGCCGGACTATACCTTCAGCCGGACTCCTGGACTATGAAGATACAAGATTGAAGACTTCGTCCCATGTCCGGAAGGGACTTTCCTTGGCGTGGAAGGCAAGCTTGGCGATACGGATATGTAGATCTCCTACCATTGTAACCGACTTTGTGTAACCCTAACCCTCTCCGGTGTCTATATAAACCGGAGGGTTTTAGTCCGTAGGACAACATACAGAACAACAATCATACCATAGGCTAGCTTCTAGGGTTTAGCCTCTCCGATATCGTGGTAGATCTACTCTTATACTACACATATCATCAATATTAATCAAGCAGGACGTAGGGTTTTACCTCCATCAAGAGGGCCCGAACCTGGGTAAAACTTCGTGTCCCTTGCCTCCTGTTACCATCCGGCCTAGACGCACAGTTCGGGACCCCCTACCCGAGATCCGCCGGTTTTGACACCGACAAGGGGCTTGTTCGGGGTATCTTCACCTCGACCAATAGAGAAAAAAGTTGCTCCTCAACCTACTAAAAATGAAAATGTTTACTCCGAAATTCCTTCGGCTATGATAGAGAAACTGCTAGCTAATCCTTTTGCAGGAGATGGAACATTGCATCCCGACTTACACTTAATCTATGTGGATGAAGTTTGTGGATTATTTAAACTTGCAGGTATGCCCAATGATGTTATCAAGAATAAGGTCTTCCCTTTATCTTTGAAGGGAGATGCATTGACATGGTATAGGATATGTGATGATATGGGATCATGGGACTACAAACGGTTGAAATTGGAATTCCGTCAGAAGTTTTATCCTATGCATCTTGTTCATCGTGATCGTAATTATATATATAATGTTTGGCCTTGCGAAGGAGAAAGCATCGCTCAAGCTTGGGGGAGGCTTAAGTCAATGTTATATTCATGCCCTAATCATGAGAGAAATGATTATTCAAAAATTTTATGCTCGACTTTCTGACAACAATCGCTCCATGCTCGATACTTCTTGTACTGGTTCCTTTATGATGGAGACTACTGAATACAAATGGAATTTATTGGAGAGAATTAAACGCAACTCTGAAGATTGGGGTCTCGACGAAGGTAAGGAGTCAGGTATAACACCTAAGTTTGATTGTGTTAAATCTTTTATGGATACCGATGTTTTCCGTAAATTTAGCACTAAATATGGACTTGACTCTGAGATAGTAGCTTCTTTCTGTGAATCCTTTGCTACTCATGTTGATCTCCCTATGGAGAAGTGGTTTAAATATAATCCTCCCATTGAAGTAAAAGTAGTTGCACCTATTAAAGTTGAAGAAAAGACTATCACTTATAATGATCCTGTTGTACCTACTGCTTATGTTGAGAAACCACCTTTCCCTGTTAGAATAAAGGATCATGCTAAAGTTTCAACTGTAGTCAACAAAAGTAATATCAAGACACCTAAACCCCTTGAGCAAGTTAAAGTTGAACCTAATGTTGCTATGGTTAAAGATCTCTTGGCCGATAATATTGATGGGCATGTTATTTACTTCTGTGATGAGACTGCTAGAATTGCTGTACCTGATGCTAAAGATAAACATAGACCTGTGGTAGGCATGCCTATTATTTCTGTTAAAATAGGAGATCATTGTTATCATGGCTTGTGTGATATGGGTGCTAGTGCCAGTGCAATACCTATTTCCTTATACAAAGAAATTATGCATGATATTGCACCAGCTAAGATAGAAGGTATTGATGTTACCATTAAGCTTGCTAATAGAGATACTATTTCACCAATTGGGATTGTTAGAGACGTTGAAGTCTTGTGTGGGAAGGCTAAATATCATGCTGATTTTCTTGTTCTTGGTTCCCCACAAGATAGCTTTTGCCCTATTATATTTGGTAGACCCTTCTTAAATACTGTCAATGCTAAGATAGACTGCAATAAGGATATTGTTTCTGTTGGTTTAGGGGATATGTCTCATGAGTTTAATTTTGCTAAATTTCGTAGACAACCCCGTGATAAAGAATTGCCTAGTAAAGATGAAATTATTGGTCTTGCTTCTATTGTCGTGCCTCCTACTGATCCATTAGAACAATATTTGCTAGACCATTAAAATGATATGTTCATGAATGAAAGAAGGGAAATAGATGAAGTATTCTTTAAACAGGGACCTATTCTAAAACACAATTTGCCTGTTGAAAATCCTAGGGGATCCTCCTCCACCCAAGGGTGATCCCGTGTTTGAGCTTAAACCATTACCTAATACTCTTAAATATGCTTATCTTGATGAAAAGAAAATATATCCTGTTATTATTAGTGCTAACCTTTTAGAGAGGGAGGAAGAGAGATTATTGAAAACTCTGAAGAAGCACCGTGCTGCTATTGGATATACTCTTGATGATCTTAAGGGCATTAGTCCCACTCTATGTCAACACAAAATAAATTTGGAGGAAGACGACAAACCAGTTATTGATCATCAACACGGCTGAATCCTAAGATGAAAGAAGTGGTAAGAAAAGAAATATTAAAGCTCCTTAAGGCAGGTATAATTTATCCCGTTGCTGATAGTCAGTGGGTAAGTCAAGTTCATTGCATCCCTAAGAAGGGAGGTATTATAGTTGTTCCTAATGATAAAGATGAATTGATCCCGCAAAGAATTATTACAGGATATAGGATGGTGATTGATTTCCGCAAATTAAATAAGGCTACTAAAAAAGATCATTACCCCTTACCTTTTATTGATCAAATGCTAGAAAGATTATCCAAACATACACATTTTTGTTTTCTAGATGGTTACTCTGGCTTCTCTCAAATACCTGTGTCAGCCGATGATCAATCAAAGACCACTTTTACTTGCCCTTTCGGTACTTTTGCTTATAGATGTATGCCTTTTGGTTTATGTAATGCACCTGCTACCTTTCAAAGGTGCATGATGGCTATATTCTCTGACTTTTGAGAAAAGATATGTGAGGTTTTAATGGGCGATTTCTCCGTTTATGGATCCTCTTTTGATGATTGCTTTAGCAACCTTGATCGAGTTTTGCAGAGATGTGAAGAAACTAATCTTGTTCTGAATTGGGAGAAATGTCACTTTATGGTTAATGAAGGAATTGTCTTGGGGCATAAAATTTCTGAAAGAGGCATTGAAGTTGATAAAGCTAAAGTTGATTCTACTGAAAAGATGTCATGTCCCAAGGACATTAAAGGCATAAGAAGCTTTCTGGGTCATGCCGGTTTTATAGGAGGTTCATTAAGGACTTCTCAAAAATTTCTCGGCCTCTTACTAATCTATTACAAAAAGATATTCCTTTTGTCTTTGATGATGATTGCCTAGAAGCATTTGAAATACTTAAGAAAGCATTGACTTTTGCACCTATTGTTCAGCCACCTGATTGGAATTTACCCTTTGAAATTATGTGTGATGCTAGTGATTATGCTGTAGGTGTTGTTCTAGGGCAAAGAGTTGATAAGAAATTAAATGTTATTCAATATGCTAGTAAAACTCTAGACAATGCCCAGAGAAATTATGCTACTACTAAAAAGGAATTCTTAGCAGTTGTATTTGCTTGTGATAAGTTCAGACCTTATATTGTTGATTCTAAAGTAACTATTCACACTGATCATGCTGCTATTAAATACCTTATGGAAAAGGAAGATGCTAAACCTATACTTATTAGATGGGTTCTCTTGCTACAAGAATTTGATTTGCATATTATTGATAGAAAGGGAGGTGAGAACCCCATTGCAGACAACCTGTCTAGGTTAGAAAATGTTCTTGATGACCCACTACCTATTGATGATAGCTTTCCTGATGAACAATTAAATGTCATAAATGCTTCTCGAACTGCTCCATGGTATGCTGATTATGCTAATTATATCGTTGCTAAATTTATACCACTTAGTTTCACATACCAGCAAAAGAAAAATTTCTTCTATGATTTGAGACATTACTTTTGGGATGACCCACATCTTTATAAACAAGGAGTAGATGGTATTATTAGACGTTGTGTACCTGAGCATGAACAGGAACAAATCCTACGCAAGTGTCACTCCGAGGCTTATGGAGGACACCATGCTGGAGATAGAACTGCACATAAGGTATCGCAATCCGGTTTTTATTGGCCTACTCTCTTCAAGGATGCCCGTAAGTTTGTCTTGTCTTGTGATGAATGTGAAAGAATTGGTAATATTAGTAGAAGTCAAGAAATGCCTATGAATTATTCACTTGTTATTGAACCATTTGATGTTTGCGGCTTTGATTATATGGGACCATTTCCTTCTTCTAATGGGTATACACATATTTTAATCGTTGTTGATTACGTTACTAAGTGGGTAGAAGCTATTCCAACTAGTAGTGTTGATCATAACACCTCTATTAAGATGCTTAAAGAAGTTATTTTCCCAAGGTTTGGAGTCCCTAGATATTTAATGACTGATGGTGGTTCAATTTTATTCATGGTGCCTTTCATAAAATGCTTGCTAAGTATGACGTTAATCATAGAATAGCATCTCCATATCACCCACAGTCTAGTAGTCAAGTAGAATTGAGTAACAGAGAGCTCAAATTAATTTTGCAAAAGACTGTTAATAGATCTAGAAAGAATTGGTCCAAGAAACTTTGATGATGCATTATGGGCCTATAGAATTGCATATAAAAATCCTATGGGTATGTCTCCGTATAAAATGGTTTATGGTAAAGCATGTCACTTACCTCTTGAACTAGAACATAAGGCATATTGGGCCATTAAAGAGCTCAATTATGATTTCAAACTTGCCGGTGAGAAGAGGTTATTTGACATTAGCTCACTTGATGAATGGACAACCCAGGCTTATGAAAATGCCAAGCTGTTTAAGGAAAAAGTTAAAAGATGGCATGATAAAAGGATACAAAAGCGTGAGTTCAATGTAGGTGATTATGTATTGCTATACAACTCTCATTTAAGATTTTTTGTAGGCAAACTTCTCTCTAAATGGGAAGGTCCTTACGTTATCGAGGAGGTCTATTGTTCCGGTGCCATAAAAATCAACAACTTCGAAGGCACAAATCCGAGGGTGGTGAACGGTCAAAGAATCAAACATTATATCTCAGGTAATCCCGTAAATGTTGAAACCAATATTATTGAAACCGTAACCCCGAAAAAATACATAAGGGACACTTTCCAGAACATTTCAGAATCCGAAAAGGAATAGGTATGTGGTACGGTAAGTAAACCGACTCCAAAACAGTTCTAATGGCAATTTTTCTCTGTTTTGGAATATTTAGAAAAATAGGAGAATAAGAAGCAGACCGTAAAGGACACGGGGCTTCCACGAGGGTGGAGGGTGTGCCCTACCCCCCTGGGCGCGCCCCCTGCCTCGTGGGCACCTCGTGCGCTTTACGGACTCCGTTTTCTTGCACGATACTTCTTTTGGTCGGTAAAAAATTCATTATATAATCTCCCGAAGGTTTTGACCACCGTATCATGCAAATATCTCTTGTCTTTGTTTCGAGCTGTTTTTCTGATAGATCTAGGTCGTCATGTCGTCTTCAACCTCCCCCAAGGACAAGTTCTTCGAGAAGGTCATCAAGCCCTACCCCGCGGAGGTGCTGCAACACCCTCAAACCATTGAGATGCGTGAGGGGTTGTTGCACATCCACGATGCTGAGGGACCTAGGAGGACCAAAAGCACGGAGGCAAGGCTCGAGGCATTGGAGCAACAAGTTTTGAAGTGTCAGGAGATGGTGGAGCGTGGACTCGACTCCAATCACATTATGATCACGAAGTTCACCAACAAGCACAAGCTGGACGTCAAGGACATTGGGGAGGCCGTCTTCAAGCTTCATGGGAAAATCGAGCACCTCCAATCCTAGATCTATGACCTGCAAAATCAAAATTGTGAGTATGAATATAGATTCAAGAGGATGAGTTTGGTTGCAGATTTGAGGATTCAGGAGACTCGATCATCCTTTTATGATGGTGAGCCTATGCCTTGGAAGAGGGATGACAATCCTACATCGTCAACAACTCCACCTTCTTCACCAACAAAGAATAACTGGTCACACGGGTATGGGCACTCCCATTGGCAACTGCCAAGCTTGGGGGAGTGCCCCGGTATCATATCACCGTCATTTTTATCTTTACCGTTTTTTTAGTTCGATCCTTTTAGTAATATCTTGATCTAGTAGAATAAAGTTTTAGTATGATCTAGTTGTGAGTTTTGTTTTATGATCCTTCTATGTAATCGAGTCCATGAGCTATATATAATAAAGATTAGTGTTGAGTCGAGGGCTTGATGATCTTGCTATGATCTTGAGGGAATAAAATAAAAGAGAAGAAATAAATAAAGAAATAAAGAGAGCATATGGACCTTATGGAGAGTAATGACTTCACATATAAAGAGTATGATGAATAAAAGTTGTTGAGAGTTAACAAACATAGTTTTGGTCATCGCTGCAATTAATAGGAAGTAATAAAGAAAGAGAGGTTCACATATAAATATACTATTTTGGACATCTTTTATGATTGTGAGCACTCATTAAAGTATGACACGCTAAGAGGTGACGTTGGACAAGGAAGACAACGTAATGGGTTATGTTTTCTTTCATCTGAGATAAATTATATTCTCATGGATCATCCAACATGTTGAGCTTGCCTTTCCCTCTCATGCTAGCCAATTTCTTTGCACCAAGTAGAGATACTACTTGTGCTTCCAAATATCCCTAACCCCGTTTTTGCCATGAGAGTCCACCATACCTACCTATGGATTGAGTAAGATCCTTCAAGTAAGTTGTCATCGGTGCAAGCAATAAAAATTGCTTTCTAAATATGTATGACTTATTAGTGCAGAGAAAATAAGCTTTATACGATCTTGTGATATGGAAGAAATCAAAGCGACGGACTACATAATAAAGGTCCATATCACAAGTGACAATATAAAGTGACGTTCTTTTGCATTAAGATTTTGTGCATCCAACCATAAAAGCGCATGACAACCTCTGCTTCCCTCTGCGAAGGGCCTATCTTTTACTTTTATCTTCTACCTTACATAAGAGTCATGGTGATCTTCACCTTTCCTTTTTACATTTTATCCTTTGGCAAGCACAATATGTTGGAAAGATCTTGATACATATAGCTAATTGGATGTGAGTCTTCATGAACTATTATTGTTGACATTACCCTTGAGGTAAAATGTTAGGAGGCAAAACTATAAGCCTCTATCTTTCTCTGTGTCTGATTAAAACTTCATACCCATAAATATTGTGTGAGTGTCAGCAATTGTGAAAGACTAAAAGATGGTTGAGTATGTGGACTTGCTGAAAAACTCTTATATTGACTCTTTCCTATGTTATGATAAATTGCAATTGCCTCAATAACTGGGATTAGAGTTTGTTGGTTCTCAATGAAGTTTATGATTCATACTTGAAATTGTGATTGAATTGTTACTTTAGCATAAGAGATCATATGACAATATATATATATATATATATGTTGCTGTTCTAAGAATGATCATGATGCCCTCATGTCCGTATTTTATTTTTATCGACACCTCTATCTCTAAACATGTGGACATATTTTTTCGATTTTGGCTTTCGCTTGAGGACAAGTGAGGTCTAAGCTTGGGGGAGTTGATACGTCCATTTTACATCATACTTTTATATCGATATTTATTGCATTATGGGCTGTTATTACACATTATGTCACAATACTTATGTCTATTCTCTCTTATTTTACAAGATTTACATAAAGAGGGAGAATGCCGGCAGCTGGAATTCTGAGCTGGAAAAGGAGAAAATATTAGAGAGCTATTTTGCACAGCTCCAAAAGTCCTGAAACTTCACGGAAGTTATTTCCAGAATATATAAAAAATACTGAGCGCAAGAAGTACCAGAGGAGGGGCCACCCACCAGCCACGAGGGTGGGGGGCGCGCCCTACCCCCCTGGGCATGCCCCCTGCCTCGTGGGCCCCCTAGTGGCCCTCCGATGCCCATCTTCTGCTATATGGAGTCTTTCCTCGAGAAAAAATCATAAGCAAGCTTTCGGGATGAGACTTCGCCACCACGAGGCGGAACCTTGGCGGAACCAATCTAGGGCTCTGACGGAGCTGTTCTACCGGGGAAACTTCCCTCCGAGAGGGGGAAATCATCACCATCATCATCACCAAAGATCCTCTCATCGGGAGGGGGTCAATCTCCATCAACATCTTCACCAGCACCATCTCATCTCAAACCCTAGTTCATCTCTTGTATCCAATCTTTGTATCCAAACCTCAGATTGGTACATGTGGGTTGCTATAGTGTTGATTACTCATTGTAGTTGATGCTAGTTGGTTTACTTGGTGGAAGATCATATGTTCAGATCCATTATGCATATTAACACCCCTCTGATTATTAACATGAATATACTTTGTGAGTAGTTACGTTTGTTCCTGAGGACATGGGAGAAGTCTTGCTATTAGTAGTCATGTGAATTTGGTATTCGTTCGATATTTTGATGAGATGTATGTTGTCATCCCTCTAGTGGTGTCGTACGAAAGTCGACTACATGACACTTCACCATTGTTTGGGCCTAGAGGGAGGCATTGGGAAGTAATAAGTAGATGATGGGTTGCTAGAGTGACAGAAGCTTAAACCCTAGTTTATGCGTTGCTTCGTAAGGGGCTGATTTGGATCCATATGTTTCATGTTATGGTTAGGTTTACCTTAATACTTCTGTTGTAGTTGTGGATGCTTGCAATAGGGGTTAATCATAAGTGGGATGCTTGTCCAAGTAAGGACAGCACCCAAGCACCGGTCCACCCACATATCATATTATCAAAGTACCGAACGTGAATCATATGATCGTGATGAAAACTAGCTTGACAATAATTCCCATGTGTCCTCAGGAGCGCTTTCCTTCATATAAGAGTTAGTCCAGGCTTGTCCTTTCCTACAAAAAGGATTGGGCCATCTTGCTGCACCTTATTTACTTTTATTACTTGCTACTCGTTACCAATTACCTTATCACAAAACTATCTGTTACCGATAATTTCAGTGCTTGCAGAGAATACCTTACTGAAAACTGCTTATCATTTCCTTCTGCTCCTCGTTGGGTTCGACACTCTTACTTATCGAAAAGGCTACGATAGATCCCCTATACTTGTGGGTCATCATGGTCGGGCATTGAGTCTGATTCAATTTCACACCTTGTAATACAGGAAAGAACCCTTTCTTTGCCTGATCCATTTTGAACTTCTTCAAAACTTTGTCAAGGTGTGTCCTTTGTGAAAGTCCAATTAAGCGTATTGATCTATCTCTATAGATCTTGATTCCCAATATATAAGCAGCTTCACCGAGGTCTTTCATTGAAAAATTCTTATTCAAGTATCCTTTTATGCTATTCAGAAATTCAGTATCATTTCCGATCAATAATATGTCATCTACATATAATATCAGAAATGCTACAGAGCTCCCACTCACTTTCTTGTAGATACAGGCTTCTCCAAAAGTCTGTATAAAACCATATGCTTTGATCACACTATCAAAGCGTATATTCAAACTCTGAGAGGCTTGCACCAGTCCATAAATGGATTTCTGGAGCTTGCACACTTTGTTAACACCTTTTGGATCGAAAAAAACCTTCTGGTTGCATCATATACAACTCTTCTTTAAGATATCCATTAAGGAATGCAGTTTTGACATCTGACAGTGTCCTGGACTAGGGGGTACTCACGACGTCATCTCTCGATCTGTTACATTGGGCCAAGGACCCTCATGGCCGTATACTCATGTGCTAGTTCGGACAGCCGCCGCATACAAGGAAGATTCCATAAGACTTGGCGATCAAGACAAGGACTCCTCCCCACCGGCGTATTCGGCTAGGACTCTTGTTATCCTAGGCCTCTGGTGCATTATATAAACCGAGGCCAGGCTAGTCGATAGAGAATATATACATACAATCATACCATAGGCTAGCTTCTAGGGTTTAGCCTCTCTAATCTCGTGGTAGATCTACTCTTGTACTACCCATATCATCAATATTAATCAAGTAGGATGTAGGGTTTTACCTCCATCAAGAGGGCCCGAACCTGGGTAAGACATCATGTCCCCTGCCTCCTGTTACCATCCGCCTTAGACGCACAGTTCGGGACCCCCTACCCGAGATCTGCCGGTTTTGACACCGACATTGGTGCTTTCATTGAGAGTTCCGCTGTGTGATCGGCAAAAGGATCGATGGCTCGCCTGCAGATCAACTGCAACTTCGGCATCTTCGTCACCAGCTCGACTAGTCATCTTGGTTTGACCAAGGACTGCACCCTACCTCCGATCATCATGTTCGGATGAGGACCTTTATAAACATCAACTCCGATCTCTATCAAGATCATGGAGGAATCATCCAGGGAGCCCGGGGGCTCAAAGTCAACATTGCCCTCGGGCGACCGTGCTGTTTTTCTGGACAGCAAACTTGTGTCCGCCGCCACCGCCTCCTCAAGTGTCTTTTTAACGATCGCTTTGGTGGAATTGTGCGGAATTGAGTCTACAACAACCCTAGAAAATTTCGTCGAGTTCCGATGGAGGAATCTCTGGCAATCCACGATATACCAGAGCCCTGTCAAATTTGGATGGGAATCTGGGTGAGTTTAGGGCGTGGTGTCCATCTTCTAGATCGAACGTCCTTTGGAAGATCCAATCGTTGATCGGCTGCGGAATTCCTATATATACCACCTCTCAAAATTTCAGCTCGATCCGACCGTCCAAACTCCGGGAACCTTCCGATTAGTGCATCACTTTTCGGATATGTTTTCTGCGTGAAAACGAATCCGACCCGAGTTCGTCTTTTTTATGAACGGGATTTTGGACATCCCTTTTGAAGGAATTTTTGTATGGGGTATTGTGTTTTGTTCCCAAACACATCCCACTAAATTTAAGATCTTTTGAAAATGATCAGTCCGGCAATATTGCTCCACGGCTGCCGACCTGCGCTAGACACGTCGTCACTTTGTTGAGCCGAGCTCAACTTCTTCGGATCATCATCTCGGAAAGCCAAACAAGAGTCCGGCATCGCGAAGGATAAATCATCACCAACATCGCCGCCCCACGGATTACACGGAGCGGGCATACCGGCATCGCCGCACGGTCGCTTCATCAAGCCGGCATCGACCACGTCACGACCTGCATCGGCAGGGCCGCACTATTGCTTCTTCAAGCTGGTGTCCATCACACCGACCTACTTCGACCCATCGGCTGACATCGAGGCTTCGACATCTCGGCTGGACCGGGGGCTTCGCCATCTCTTCATCAACCTACTCCGGACACTTCGGCGTCACTAGCTGACCAGCTCTGTCACGTTAGTTGGACCGAGGGCTTTGCCTCGGCGAGCCAACCTTTGCCAGCATTGTCATGCCGTCGTTTTATCGCCCATCAGGCAATGGGTGTGTGGATCAAGTCCCAATTTTGGGAATCACCTTCCTTCGGATTGCTACAACAAATAAACCAGGTGCTATTAATCCCAGTATTTTTTGCTTGTTTGGATTCATTTTTTCCAAGGAATTATTACTCTGGTCTGTCCATCATATGTACACAGGTCTATCAAATGGTGGCCGCATTAACGACAGTCGCATGGTGGTTCGGTCAGTTTCCGTACATAGTCCGGCGAATGCCGCATCCGAAGCTCGGACCGACCTATGAATTCAGGCTTTGCCACGCCTTTACTGCATCACACCGACGCCCTGCATCGACATTGACTTTGGCGCCAGGCCATATTTCTTTTATTACTCACTTTGCATAAATTATTTATTATGCAACGATTTTTTTTAATTATCATTATTACTATTATCTCCGGTTTGCACTGCTTTTTGTGCACAGGAAAATGATCTGGGGACTTCGGCGTCACTCTGCCGGTCTGCATTGACCGTGCTATGTCACCACTTCGGCGTGTCGAGCTCTCCGCTCCGCCACCTCGGGACCGGCTTGGGGGATGGAACCTTGTCCCGCATCAAGCTCAGACCGCGTCATCAATACCGAACACATTAACCAGCTAAGTCGCTTTCATGCTCAAAGCTTTAATTTCTAATTTGTGTTCGGTTCGACCAAGCATTATACTTTTTTGGAAAAAAGTAGCTTGTAAAAAATTTTCCTTGTCCAAACTCTGTTTGTGACGCATAAATTCAAATACCCAATTCATTTGGGGGCTTCCTTCATGAAGCTTTTCCTCTCGCATATGATTATACTTGTACGGCTTCGTTCCTTGTTCGTGTATTACGCCATAATATGCACGATATTCACTTGAGCGATTTGCAAGCTGGGTTGCCTCGCTCCTGTGTTTACCCCTACGTTCCCGATTGTTCTACTAGGGAGTAAAGGGAGCACCTCTGCGATTGTCACGATCGGGTCATCTGAGCCAGACCTCAGATTGGGTGAAGCCGAAAGCTACCGCTCTTATAGTTTTCAATGATGGTCGGCACACAACGGAACTCATGAGTACAAAAAATCTATTGCACAAGTCTCATAATAACAATGAGCACCGAAGAAAGGTATCGGTGGGGGTACTATTTTCTTCGAAGATGCTTCTTACACTTCGCAGTAATATAGCATAAGTTCCCTAAGCGCGCTTTGTCTGTTACAGCCTTATGGCCTGATTGCCTGGTTATTGGAAAGACCGTCGATATTCTCGACAGATGGAGTACATAGCACTTTTTGGTCCTTGACCGAAGAGGGAGAAGCCGACGGTCGGTTAAGACGCGTTTAAAGTTCGGTTGAACATAGATATGATATAAGTACTTCGGTACATGCAATCATTCTTTCACCCAAGTCACTTGGGGGCTCTTAAATCTATATGAGCCGTTTTCTGATAAGTGTTCTTCTTCTTAGTCGTTGCAAAGTTTTATTATTATTATTATTGTCTATCACTCCTTTTTTTGACACGAGCGTGTGGTCACTAGCCGGGGAGCCTAATTTGTCTCTCCAAACCGATAGGGTTTAGTTTGCTAAAGTGGCGTAATGAGAAGTACTCCGCCTTCGAGATAGGAGGTTGAAGGCGTAGGCTGACCCACTTGAAGTCTTGAGATAGGATGTGTCGTGTTAAAGCACGACAGAAGCACTTTTTTCAAGTCCAATTTTCGGATTGGCACCGAACACTTGATCTAGTTCGGACATTAAACTTTTGAATAAGTTTTTTGGCTTTTCGAGCCTATGACACTTTTAAACTATTTGTGCGTTTCCAGCATTAGTCTCGCAGTGCAACGCCGGACACCTTTAGGGATTCGGCAAAAACATTCTCGGACATTGCTATATATGCATCGGTTTCGAATTGTGTCTTCGGTCAATAGTTGGGTTGCCCGGCTCCTCTGCTTACCTCCTATGTTCCACTTTGTTCAGGTAGGTATGCAAAGGGAGAACCACTGTGATTGTGCTTCCAGCTCGCATGTTCAAGCACCTCGGTGGAGAAAGCCGAAAACTAACTATCACAATAGGCGTAAACTGGTCAGCGATCCGATGATGGTGTTAAATGACGGGCCATTCATAACAATGGTCGAAGTGTTTACGGCTTGACCTCGACTGTCGCCGAACACTACTGGGGGCTATTAACCGGCCTCCCAAACTAAATCCTTGATATTTTTCTCTTACATTAGAGCTGAGGTTTCATGATCATGATTAGCATGACAACCCAAAGAAAGGAACCGATAGCGGGACTATTTTCTTTGAAAGACATTTCTTATGTTAAATAATAATATAACATATCTCTCTGCGTACCTTTGTTTATAAAACCGTATGGCCAGATTGCCTTGTTTGTCGTAAATCTTTGCCCTCATAAAGGCTTTATAAAGTAGGACAAACACTCCTCGGTTACTAGCCGAGGAGGTGGAAGCCGATGGTCGGTCAACAAAGTTTTGTACAATGCGGATCCGAACATTAAATGACGTAAAGTACTTGGATACATAGAGTCATTACACATAATTTGTGATTTTACTATGGATATCGATCCTTAATTCGGCCACCCGTGCTCGCATTAAGGCTCGGGGGCTACTGGGCTTCGGGCTTATTATTTACAAATATTAAAAGGGCACATCGATCCCCTGATCTGGTGTTGCCACCCAACCAGTGTCTCGGGGGCTACTGCATTGCCTGTCCAATGCAGAAAATTTCAAGTGTAATACAGTTTCCGAGGAGATTTTGATCCTCAGGTTGGTCGTCCGCGCCCAACCTGAGTCTCGAGGACCGAGCACGCCGCTTTTTGTGTCCCGAAGTATTCTGCCGAGCTAGGACTTGATCCTCAGACATATTTTGCAAATCAACCTGAGTCTCAGCGGCTACTAGGATCAGCAGTCTTATGTCATCCTTCATGTGCATCTCGAGTTTTAGACCGATACACACCTTGAGGGCTACTGGCTATATATCTCGGCAGAGAATAAATTGCACCAATCAAAAATATTGACAAAAAATCGGCCCACAGTCAGGGTGGTGCACCACCTCGGAAGCAGTCCGACATAAAGCTCGGGCGCTAGTGGCTGGCTCCATAGAGGGCATTTCCAGCATTAAGCTCAGCTAAACTCCTTCAACTTTCTTGAACCAAGGTGATATGACACCTTGGATATAGTCCGGCGTTGGAGCCCGGATACAATCCGGCGTTGGAGTTTGGACATAGTCCGGCGTTGGAGCTCAGATACATTCCGGCGTTGGAGCTCGGAAAGTGATCCAGCGTTGCTGCTCGGCTGCAAAAGATACCTCGAATGCAGTCCGGCGTTGGAGCTCGGACGCAAGAGGACTGAGGGAGTCCTGGATTAGGGGGTGTTCGGATAGCCGGACTCCTGGACTATGAAGATACAAGATTGAAGACTCCGTCCCGTGTACGGAAGGGACTTTCCTTGGCGTGGAAGGCAAGCTTGGTGATACGGATATGAAGATCTCCTACCATTGTAACCGACTTTATGTAACCCTAACCCTCTCCGGTGTCTATATAAACCAGAGGGTTTTAGTCCGTAGGACAACATACACATCAACAATCATACCATAGGCTAGCTTCTAGGGTTTAGCCTCTCCGATCTCGTGGTAGATCTACTCTTGTACTACCCATATCATCAATATTAATCAAGCAGGACGTAGGGTTTTACCTCCATCGAGAGGGCCCGAACCTAGGTAAAACTTCATGTCCCTTGTCTCCTGTTACCATCCGGCCTAGACGCACAATTCGGGACCCCCTACCCGAGATCCGCCGGTTTTGACACTGACATTGGTGCTTTCATTGAGAGTTCCTCTGTGTCGTCGTCGTCAGGCTTGATGGCTCCTACGATCATCAATAGCGATGCAGTCCAGGGTGAGACCTTCCTCCCCGGATAGATCTTCATCTTTGGCGGCTACGCACTACAGGCCAATTCGCTTGGCCGTCTGGAGCAGATCGAAAGCTACGCCCCTGGCCGTCAGGTCAGATTTGAAAGTTTAAACTACACGGCTGACATCCGCGGGGACTTGATCTTCGACGGATTCGAGCCACTGCCGAGCATGCCACACTGTCACGACGAGCATGATCTAGCTCTGCCGCCGAACAGTGCCCTGGAGGCCGCACCTGCATCGGCTCCGGCCCTTAATTCGGAGCCAACTGCGCCGATCGAGGATGGGCGTTTGGACGCCACCTCGGGGGCTGCGACCCCAACGGCGATTGAGCCGAACACCAGCCCCGTACTCTGCGAGACTTGTGACTCCAAGGAGCCGGACTCCTCTTCGGACTCCGAACCCTCCGCGCCCCTGCAGATCGAATCCGATTGGGCGCCGATCATGGAGTTCACTACCGCGGACATCTTTTAGCACTCGCCTTTCGGCGATATCCTGAAGTCACTGAAGTCTCTCTCTTTATCAGGAGAGCCCTGGCCGGATTACGATCAGCAAGGTTGGGGTACGGACGATGAAGAAATTCAAAGCCCACCCACCACCCACTTTGTAGCCACTGTCGACGACTTAACCGACATGCTTGACTTCGACTCCGAAGACATCAACGGTATGGACGCTGATGAAGGAGATGATGAAGAACCAGCGCCTACTAGGCCCTGGAAAGCCACCTCGTCGTATGACATATACATGGTGGACACCCCAAAAGAGGGAGATGGTGATGGAACAGCGGAGGATGACCCCTCCAAGAAACAGCTTAAGCGCCGGCGTCAGCGGCGCCGCTCAAAATCCCTCCAAAACAAACACGGTGATTCCAGCACGAGAGATAATAATACTCCGAAAAGTGCCAAAGAAAACCCCCTCCAGCAAGATTTAGCACAGGAGGATGGAGAAACCAGCCCTCATGAGAGAGCGGCAGAAAGAGAGGTCGAGGACGATAATTATGTGCCTCCCTCCGAAGACGAGGCAAGCCTCGACGACGATGAATTTGTCGTGCCAGAGGATCCCGTCGAGCAAGAGCGTTTTCAACGCAGGCTTATGGCCACGGCAAGAAGCCTCAAGAAAAAATAGCAACAACTTAGAGCTGATCAAGATTTGCTAGTCGACAGATGGACTGAAGTCCTTGCGGCCGAAGAGCATAAACTCGAACGCCCCTCCAAGAGCTACCCAAAGCGTAGGTTGCTACCCCGATTAGAGGAGGAAGCACTTGATGCGGCCGACCGACCACCTCGTGGCCGCGACAGAGAGGCCTCTCGGCCCTCCACTCAAGCCGCACCCCGTACCAAGGCACGGGAATATGCGCCGGACTTATGATACATGTTGGAGGACAAGGCAAGGCAAACAAGATCGATCTACGGATCGCGTGCGCGCCCCACGGCTCGAGACGATAACCGTCACGCCGGCCACAAATTTGGTAGGGCCAAACACAGTAGACAAGGCTCATTAGAGCTACGTCATGATATAGCCCAGTACAGAGGCGCCGCACACCCACTCTGCTTTACAGACGAAATAATGGATCATCAAATCCCCGAGGGTTTCAAACCCGTAAACATCGAATCATATGATGGCACAACAGATCCTGCGGTATGGATCGAGGATTATCTCCTTCATATCCACATGGCCCGCGGCGATGATTTCCACGCCATCAAATACCTCCCACTCAAGCTTAAAGGACCAGCTCGGCATTGGCTTAACAGCTTGCCAACTGGATCAATCAGTTGTTGGGAGGACCTGGAAGCCGCATTCCTCGAGAATTTCCAGGGCA
The DNA here is from genome assembly GCF_002162155.2 of Triticum dicoccoides. Classification (NCBI taxonomy): domain Eukaryota; kingdom Viridiplantae; phylum Streptophyta; class Magnoliopsida; order Poales; family Poaceae; genus Triticum; species Triticum dicoccoides. The sequence continues at coordinate 233,618,597 of NC_041392.1, forward strand.
CTTATGTGCGACCCCTAGACGCCGATGACCTAAGTCACGTAATTCAGCAGCCAGAGGAATCGGCCAGGCAATTATAGACACGGTTCCTAACAAAGAAAAATCAAATAGTCGACTGTCCAGACGCTGAGGCCCTAGCAGCCTTCAAGCACAATATCCATGACGAGTGGCTGGCCCGGCACCTTGGACAGGAAAAGCCGAAATCTATGGCAGCACTCACGGCACTCATGACCTGCTTTTGCGCGGGAGAAGACAGCTGGCTTGCTCGTAGCAACAATATGACCAAGAACCCTGGTAATTCGGACACCAGGGACAGTAGTGGCAGGTCGCGTCGCAGCAAGCAGAAGCGCCGCATTAACGGCAACAATGCTGAGGATACGGCAGTTAATGCCGGATTCAGCGGAAAAAGTCATTCAAAAGGAATCCTAGGGGCCCGTCTAGTTTGGACCAAATACTCGACCGCTTGTGCCAGATACATGGCACCCCCGAAAAGCCGGCCAATCACACCAACAGGGATTGTTGGGTGTTCAAGCAGGCAGGCAAGTTAAACGCTGAAAATGAAGACAAGGGGCTGCATAGAGATGACGACAAGGAGCCCGGGCCGCCGAACAACAATGGACAGAAAGGTTTTCCCCCAAAAGTGCGGACGGTGAACATGATATACGCAACCCACGTCCCCAAAAGGGAGCGGAAGCGCGCGTTAAGGGACGTATACGCGGTAGAGCCAGTCGCCCCAAAGTTCAACCCATGGTCCTCCTACCCAATCACCTTTGATCGAAGGGACCATCCCACTAGCATCCGTCATGGCGGATTCGCCGCATTGGTTCTAGAGCCAATTATTGACGGATTTCATCTCACTAGAGTCCTTATGGACGGCGGCAGCAGCCTGAACCTGCTTTACCAGGATACAGTGCAGAAAATGGGCATAGATCCCTCGAGGATTAAGCCCACCAAAACGACCTTTAAAGGCGTAATACCAGGTGTAGAGGCCAACTGTACAGGCTCAGTCACACTTGAAGTGATCTTCGGATCTCCGGATAATTTCCGAAGCGAGGAGTTAATCTTCGACATAGTCCTGTTTCGCAGTGGTTATCACGCACTGCTCGGGCGAACCGCATTCGCTAAGTTCAATGCGGTACCGCACTACGCATACCTTAAGCTCAAGATGCCAGGCCCTCGAGGAGTAATTACGGTCAATGGAAACACCGAACGCTCTCTTCGAACGGAGGAGCACACGGCGGCCCTTGCAGCGGAAGTACAAAGCAGCCTCTCCAGGCAGTTCTCCAGTCCGGCCACTAAACGACAGGACACCGTTAAGCGCACCCGGAGTAACCTACAACAAGACCGCCTGGCATGATCCGAGCAGGCGTAGCAATGCGGCCCCAACCCCAACCCTCACAAAAAGGCGATGCCAGTACTTCGCGTACATAACTACGCTCTAGAGATACCATGGGTACAGGGGGAGGGGCACCATCACGGCACGCCCAAAACATGACTTAAACCATACCAGGGGCTGCCGATTTTTTAATTCTCGTACTTTCAGGACTCCATCCTTCGGAAGGCATGTTCGGCAGTTCAATTGCCGCATAAACGATGCAAGCACTAGGGAAGCAGACAAGCCACGCCGCATCACGGAACTCCCAGGTGGTCTCTATCACGAGCAGTATACCTGTTCCGCATACTATTCCACAGCTTGCCCCTGGAATGGACATGTTAACTAGTCCAACCTTCCACTTATCGCATTATTTGTATCATTCTGCTTCGATCGCAGCCCTTTTTAATAAACAATGCGTAGCTTTCGTCTATTTTTTGCATTACCTTTTTTCTTTATATATGTTCCTTAATGACATGTTGCACCCGTACACGTTCGTACGGCCAAAATACGCCAGGGGCTTTAGTATCCCTCAATATGGTGTGAGAAGTCCGAACACTTTAACAAGTGCGGCACCCCGAACTTATAGCATTATATGCATCGGCTCCGAATCATGTCTTGGGTCAATAGTTGGGTTTGCCCGGCTCCTATGTTTTGGTGCCTTACGTTCCGCTGTATCGGCTAAGGTAGCACTAGGAGAACCACTGCGATTGTGCCCCAGTTGAGCTGGGTCGAGCACCTCAGTGGAGAAAGCTAAAACTGACTGTCATGATGAAGTGAGAGCTGGTCGCTGTTCGAGAGGTTTTTCGAGTCCCTAAAGACTTATGCCGCTTAGGGCGAGGAGCCAGCTCTGTCCGGCCAAGGCGTGGATAGCGCCCCGAACTCGATCTTCCGAATACCAGGGGCTTCGCCGAAATTTAAAATTATAGAATTCTATGGCTAAGTGAGAATGTTCATGCATTATAGTCTGATTGCCTTGTTCATTGGGCTGAGCGCCTCCCTCGAAGGACCCAAACATGGGAAAAAGAGCGCTCAGGTTTATCCCCGAACACCCCAGCACTAGCGGCACGGGGGCAGAAGCCGACGACTCGCCATCTCTCAGAATTGATAAACAGCCGCACATAAGGTAATATTTTAAATTCCAACAGCATTGCTTAGCGCACATAAACAAGTTTTTAGCGCACAGGACAAAACGAGCAAATTTCACTCAAAAATTACATCCCTAGAACATTCATCCGCCACAAGGCAGGCACCCTTCAGAACATCCTTATAGTAATTCTCGGGTTTGCGATGTTCTTTCCTCGACGGTGGCCCGTCCTTCACAAGCTTCTCAGCATCCAGCTTGCCCCAGTGCACCTTAGCACGGGCAAGGGCCCTACGGGCACCTTCAATGCAGATGGAGCGCTTGATGACTTTGAGCCTTGGACAGGCCTCCACCAGCCGCCGCACCAGCCCGAAATAGCTCCCAGGTAGGGCCCCTCCAGGCCGCAGCCAAACAATGAGGCCCTTCATGGCCTATTCGGCCGCCTTGTGGAGCTCGACCAATTGCTTCAGCTGGTCGCTCAGGGGCACGGGGTGTCCGGCCTCAGCGTACTGAGACCAGAACACCTCCTCTGTCGAGCTGCCCTCCTCGGCTCGATAGAATGCGGCGGCATCGGACACACTCCGGGGAAGATCTATGAACGCTCCTGGAGAGCTCCGGATTCGGGTAAGTAACAAGTAACTCACGTTTATGTGTTTGCTTTGCATAAAGAATGCCTTACCCGCCGCTATCTTCTTCACCTCATCCAACTCCTGGAGGGTCTTCTGGGATTCGGCCTTGGCAGACTTGGCATTTTCAATAGCCACCGCGAGCTTGGACGCTCGCGTCTTTGAGTCAAGCTCCAAACTCTCATGTTTTTCCATGAGAGCCTGGAGCTCTTGCCGCGCCTTGCCAACCTCGGCCTCATACTTCTCCCGCTCGGTGCGCTCCGAGGCCACCCTCTTCTCGGCCTCGACCAGCGATTGCTTAAGGGTCGCCACTTCAGACGTGGCCCCTATAATAGCCACGATAATCTTGTCATTCTTTGCAATTGCACCTTTTTATATATATTTAAAAACAAGGTATTTCTTACATTCATTGTCCTCGAGCTGCTTCTTGCCACGCCTGAGCTCTTGCTCGAACCGCTCGAGGTTCTGCTTTAGCGTGTCCACTTCTGCAGTCAGTGCGGCGGACGCAAGCAGAGAAGCCTGCATATGCATATTGACTCATTTTTGTTAGACTCCTGCAAATTTTATTTGATCCTCTATTCGGCTTTTTTCTTCCTGAACGCCAAACAGAGCATCAGGGGCTACTGTCTATGCGGCAATATTATTTACACATTCTTTACTTACCTCAAATCCTGTTAAAAGGCTAGTACAAGCTTCAGTCAGTCCGCTCTTGACGGACTGAACCTTCTGGACCACCGCACTCATAATAGTGTGGTGCTCCTCGTCGATGGAGGCGCCTTGGAGCGCCTCCAACATATTGTCCGGCGCCTCCGGTTAGTCGGGGGACACCGGCACGATGGACTTGCTCCTCTTGGAAGGAGGTCCCCCGCCGGACTCTGGAACCTTTGAAGGTTCCGGAGCGGTGTCCAGCCTAGAGCCGGACTTGGAGCCCTGGGGGGTTTCATCCCCTTTACTCCTGGAGTCCGGGAGGTCGCCTTGCGGTGCCTCCAGGACCACCTCCTCCCAGCTTGGAACCTGTTGGGACAACACTTCGGTGTCGTCCGTAGGGCGGGGGGAGGAAGCCGTCGGAAGCGAGTTCACATCCGACGATTCCAGTGAGCCGCTCGATGACGCGTCGAGCCGGTCTTTGGGTGGGCTGCATAAACATATTCGACGTAAGGGAAAGTTGTGCAATAAACGAATACTATGAATTACTCTGGTATCCGGATACTTACGATTTTGCCAGGGGCTTGGCCCTAGGCTGCCACTCCTCTCCGCATTCATCGGCGTCGGTGGACTAGTCCGGAGGAAGGGTTTTCCCCTTCTTGGACCCTCCGGCCTCCCCAGAGAGGGCAGCCTTCCTTTTCTTCTCTCCCCCCGCTGGAGGGGGAGAGGTCTCTTCTTCTTCCTCCTCGTCTTCATGGGAGGAATGGGCCTCGGAACCGTCGGATGATGGATCCGACACCTCCTGGCGTCGGGCACTCTTTCGAGTCCCCGCGGCCTTTTTTGCGGCCTTCTTCTCCGGCACCACATAGGGTGTCGGAACCAGTAGCTTCGCCAAGCGAGCGTCCGCTGGGCCTTCGGGCAAAGGAGCCGGACAGTTGATCTGTCCGGATGTCACCTGCCAATCCTGTCAAAGGTAAGGGAGTTTTAGATCCTGCATGGAGTCAAACTATGAAAAACTGATACCCTGTAAAAGGAAAAAACAGCTTACCGTGAGAGCATGACGCTGCGCACTGAATCCGCGATCCTCGGTAGCAGGTGCGGGAGCCTCGGCGCCCTTGAAAAGCACCTTCCAGGCATCTTCGTACATCGTGTCGAAGAGCCTGCTCAGAGTTTGGTGATGCGCCGGGTCGAACTCCCACAGGTTGAAAGCCCGTTGTTGACATGGGAGGATCAAGCAGATGAGCATAACCTGGACTACGTTGACAAGTTTGAGCTTCTTGTCCACCAGGGTTTGGACGCATGTTTGGAGTCCGGTCAGCTCTCCCTTCTTACCCCACGACAGGCCCGTCTCCTTCTAGGAGGTGAGCCGTGTAGGGGGTCCGGATCGAAACTCAGGGGATGCGACCCATTCGGCGTCGCTTGGCTCGGTGATGTAAAACCACCTCGATTGCCACCCTTCAGGGTCTCCACAAAGGAGCCCTCGAGCCATAGGACGTTGGCCATCTTGCCCACCATGGCGCCTCCGCACTCCGCCTGGTTGCCGCGCACCACCTTCGGCTTGACGTTGAAAGTCTTGAGCCATAGGCCGAAATGGGGGCGGATGCGGAGGAAGGCCTCGCACACGATGATAAACGCCGAGATGTTGAGGACGAAGTTCGGGGCCAGATCGTGGAAATCCAGGCCGTAGTAGAACATGTCGGATTTCGGGTTCCAGCAGACCCTTGAGGTTCGAACACTGGGGTGCGCGCAGAGATTTCGCCTTCTACCTACCTGCACCCCTCCGCCTCGCTAAGATCTAAGCTACGGAAAGAACAGCACAAGAGACACAGGGTTTATACTGGTTCGGGCCACCATTGTGGTGTAATACCCTACTCCAGTGTGTGGTGTGGTGGATTGCCTCTTGGGCTGATGGTGATGAGCAATACAATGAAGAACAGCCTCGCGAGGGTCTGTTCTTGGCTGAGGGGATGAACTGCTAGGAGGAGTTCAGTCGCCCTTCTCTCTCTGTGTGTGTGTGTGTGTGTGATGCCACTCGATCCGATCCTAGCTAATTTCTCGCTTGTCTTCTAGATTCTCCCTTCTTGATTCCGATTCTCCTACCCTGGGGGTGGCTAGTCCTATTTATAGGCAAAGGCCCTGGGCCTCTTCCCAAATATTGAGCGGGAAGGGCGCCAACAATTGGCCATTTTGAAGGGGAACATTGTTGGGGAACGTAGCAGAAATTCAAATTTTCCTACGTGTCACCAAGATCTATCTATGGAGAGACTAGCAACGAGGGGAAGGAGAGTGCATCTACATACCCTTGTAGATCGCTAAGCGGAAGCGTTCAAGTGAACGGGGTTGATGGAGTCGTACTCGTCGTGATTCAGATCACCGATGATCCTAGTGCCGAACGGACGGCACCTCCGCGTTCAACACACGTACAACTCGACGATGTCTCCCACGCCTTGATCCAGCAAGGAGAGAGGGAGAGGTTGAGGAAGACTCCATCCAGCAGCAGCACAACGGCGTGGTGGTGATGGAGGAGCGTGGCAATCCTGCAGGGCTTCGCCAAGCACCTACGGGAGAGGAGGAGGTGTCACGGGAGGGAGGGAGGCGCCAAGGGCTCAGGTATGGATGCCCTCCCTCCCCTCCACTATATATAGGGGCAGGGGAGAGGGGGGAGGCGCAGCCTTGCCCCTTCCTCCAAGAAAGGGGTGCGGCTAAGAGAGGGGGGAGGAGTCCATCCTCCCCAAGGCACCTCGGAGGTGCCTTCCCCCTTTAGGACTCTCCCCTTTTTTCCTTTATCTTGGCGCATGGGCCTCTAGGGGCTGGTGCCCTTGGCCCATGTAGGCCAAGGCGCACCCCCTACAGCCCATGTGGCCCCCCGGGGCAGGTGGCCCCACCCGGTGGGCCCCCGGGACCCTTCCGGTGGTCCCGGTACAATACCGATGACCCCGAAACTTGTCCCGATGGCCGAAACAGGACTTCCTATATATAAATCTTTACCTCCGGACCATTCCGGAACTCCTCGTGACGTCCGGGATCTCATCCGGGACTCCGAACAACATTCGGTAACCACATACAAGCTTCCTTTATAACCCTAGCGTCATCGAACCTTAAGTGTGTAGACCCTACGGGTTCGGGAGACATGCAGACATGACCGAGATGTTCTCCGGTCAATAACCAACAGCGGGATCTGGATACCCATGTTGGCTCCCACATGTTCCACGATGATCTCAACGGATGAACCACGATGTCAAGGACTCAATCGATCCCGTATACAATTCCCTTTGTCTAGCGGTATGGTACTTGCCCGAGATTCGATCGTCGGTATACCGATACCTTGTTCAATCTCGTTACCGGCAAGTCTCTTTACTCGTTCCGTAACACATCATCCCGTGATCAACTCCTTGATCACATTGTGCACATTATGATGATGTCCTACCGAGTGGGCCCAGAGATACCTCTCCGTTTACACGGAGTGACAAAATCCCAATCTCGATTCGTGCCAACCCAACAGACACTTTCAGAGATACCCGTAGTGTACCTTTATAGCCACCCAGTTACGTTGTGATGTTTGGCACACCCAAAGCACTCCTACGGTATCCGGGAGTTGCACAATCTCATGGTCTAAGGAAATGATACTTGACATTAGAAAAGCTTTAGCATACGAACTACATGATCTTGTGCTAGGCTTAGGATTGGGTCTTGTCCATCACATCATTCTCCTAATGATGTTATCCCGTTATCAACGACATCCAATGTCCATGGTCAGGAAACCGTAACCATCTATTGATCAACGAGCTAGTCAACTAGAGGCTTACTAGGGACATGGTGTTGTCTATGTATCCACACATGTATCTGAGTTTCCTATCAATACAATTCTAGCATGGATAATAAACGATTATCATGAACAAGGAAATATAATAATAATCAATTTATTATCGCCTCTAGGGCATATTTCCAACAGTCTCCCACTTGCACTAGAGTCAATAATCTAGTTCACATCGATATGTGATTAACACTCAAGGTCACATCCCCATGTGACTAACACCCAAAGAGTTTACTAGAGTCAACAATCTAGTTCAGATTTACCATGTGATTAACACTCGATGAGTTCTGGGTTTGATCATGTTATGCTTGTGAGAGAGGTTATAGTCAACGGGTCTGAACCTTTCAGATCCGTGTGTGCTTTACAAATCTCTATGTCATCTCCTAGATGCAGCTACCACGTTCTATTTGGAGCTATTCCAAATAACTGTTCTACTTGGAGCTATTCTAAATTGTTGCTCCATTATACGTATCCGGTATCTCTACTCAGAGCTATCCGGACAGGTGTTAAGCTTGCATCGACGTAACCCTTTACGACGAACTCTTTTACCACCTCCATAATTGAGAAAATTCCTTAGTCCACTAGTTACTAAGGATAACTTTGACCACTGTCCTGTGATCCATTCTTGGATCACTCTTGTACCCCTTGACTGACTCATGGCAAGGCACACTTCAGGTGCGGTACACAGCATAGCATACTGTAGAGCCTACGTCTTAAGCATAGGGGACGACCTTCGTCCTTTCTCTCTATTCTGCCATGGTCGAGCTTTAAGTCTTAACTTCATACCTTATAGCTCAGGCAAGAACTCCTTCTTTGACTGATCCATCTTGAACACATTCAAGATCACGTCAAGGCATGTGCTCATTTGAAAGTACTATTAAGCGTTTTGATCTATCCTTATAGATCTTGATGCTCAATGTTCAAGTAGCTTAATCCAGGTTTTCCATTGAAAACACTTTCCAAATAACCCTATATGCTTTCCAGAAATTCTACGTCATTTCTGATCATTAATATGTCAACAACATATACTCATCAGAAATTCTATAGTGCTCCCACTCACTTCTTTGGAAATACAAGTTTCTCATAAACTTTGTATACACCCAAAATCTTTGATCATCATCAAAGCATACATTCCAACTCCGAGATGCTCACTCCAGTCCTCAGAAGGATTGCTGGAGCTTTGCATACTTATTAGCATATTTCAGGATAGACAAAACCTTCCGGTTGTATCACATACAACCTTTCCTCAAGAATCGTCGAGGAAACAATGTTTTGACATCCTATCTGCAAGATTTCATAAATAATGCAGTAATTGCTAATATAATTCCAACAGACTCTTAGCATCGCTACGAGTGAGAAAGTCTCATCGTAGTCAACTCCTTGAACTTGTCGAAAAACATCTTAACGACAAGTCGAGCTTTCTCAATGGTGACACTTACCATCATTGTCTGTCTTCCTTTCAAAATCCATATTTACCTAACAGCCTTACGACCATCAAGTAGTTCTTCCAAAGTCTACACTTTGTTTTCATACATGGATCCTCTCTTGGGTTTTATGGCCTTGAGCCATTTATCGGAATCCGGGCCCACCATCGCTTCTCCATAGCTCGTAGGTTCATTGTTGTCTAGCAACATGACTTCCAAGACAGGATTACGTACCACTCTGATGTAGTACGTATCCTTGTCATCCCACGAGGTTTGGTAGTGACTTGATCCGAAGTTTCATGATCAACATCACAAGCTTCCACTTCAATTGGTGTAGGTGCCACAGGAACAACTTCCTGTGCCCTGCCACACACTAGTTGAAGAGACGGTTCAATAACCTCATCAAGTTTCCACCATCCTCCCACTCAATTCTTTCGAGAGAAACTTTTCCTCGAGAAAGGACCCGATTCAAGAAACAATCCATATTGCTTTCGGATCTGAATTAGGAGGTATACCCAACTGTTTTGGGTTTCCTATGAAGATGCATTTTATCCGCTTTGGGTTCGAGCTTATCAACCTGAAACTTTTCATATAAGCGTCGCAGCCCCAAACTTTTAAGAAACGACAACTTAGGTTTCTCTAAACCATAATTCACACGGTGTCATCTCATCGGAATTACGTGGTGCCCCTCTTTAAAGTGAATGTGGTTGTCTTTAATGCCTAACCCATAAACTATCGTGGCAGTTCGATAAGAGACATCATGGTATGCATCATATCCAATAGGGTGCAACTATGATGTTCGGACACACCATCACACTATGGTGTTCCAGGCGGTATTAATTGCGAAACAATTTCCACAATGTCTTAATTGTGTGCCAAAACTCGTAACTCAGATATTCATCTCTATGATCATATCATAGACATTCTATCCTCTTGTCACGAAGATCTTCTACTTCAGTCTGAAATTACTTGAACCACTCAATAATTCAGACTTGTGTTTCATCAAGTAAATATTCTCAACATCTACTCGAATCATCTGTGAAGTAAGAACATAACGATATTCACTGCATGCCTCAACACTCATTGGACTGCACACATCAAAATGTGTTACTTCCAACAAGTTGCTATCGTGTTCCATCTTACTGAAAACGAGGCTTTTCAGTCATCTTGCCCATGTGGTATGATTTGCATATCTCAAGTGATTCAAAATCAAGTGAGTCCAAACGGTCCATCTGCATGGAGTTTCTTTCATGCGTATACACCAATAGACATGGTTTGCATGTCTCAAACTTTTCAAAAACGAGTGAGTCCAAAGATCCATCAACGTGGAGCTTCTTCATGCGTTTTATACCAATATGACTTACATGGCAGTGCCACAAGTAAGTGGTACTATCATTACTATCTTATATCTTTTGGCATGAAAATGTGTATCCCTACGATCGAGATTCAATAAACCATTCATTTTAGGTGCAAGACCATTGAAGGTATTATTCAAATAAATAGAGTAACCATTATTCTCTTTAAATGAATAACCGTATTGCGATAGACATAATCCAATCATGTCTATGCTCAACGCAAACACCAAATCTCGATGGTAGAGGGAGCGTGCGATGCTTGATCATATCAACATTGGAAACACTTCCAACACATATCGTCAGCTAACCTTTAGCTAGTCTCCGTTTATTCCGTAGCTTTTATTTCGAGTTACTAACACTTAGCAACCGAACCGATATCCAATACCCTGGTGCTACTAGGAGTACTAGTAAAGTACACATTAACATAATGTATATCCAATATACTTCTATCGACCTTGCCAGCCTTTCTCATCTACCAAGTATCTAGGGTAATGCTGCTCCAGTGGTTGTTCCCCTTATTACAAAAGCACTTAGTCTCGGGTTTGGGTTCAACCTTGGGTTTCTTCACTTGAGCAGCAGCTGAATTGCCGTTTCATGAAGTATCCCTTTGTTCCCTTGCCCTTCTTGAAACTAGTGGTTTCACCAACCATCAACAATTGATGCTCCTTCTTGATTTCTACTTTCGCGGTGTCAAACATCATGAATATTTCAAGGATCATCATATCTATCCCTGATATGTTATAGTTCATCACGAAGCTCTAGCAGCTTGGTGGCAATGACTTTGGAGAAACATCACGATCTCATTTGGAAGATCAACTCCCACTCGATTCAAGTGATTGTTGCACTCAGACAATCTGAGCACAAGCTCAACGATTGAGCTTTTCTCCCTTAGTTTGTAGGTTAAGAAAGTCATCGGAGGTCTTATACCTCTTGACATGGGCACGAGCCTGAAATCCCAATTTCAGCCCTCAAAACATCTCATATGTTTCGCGATGTTTCAAAAACGTCTTTGGTGCCTCAACTCTAAACCGTTTAACTGAACTATCACGTAGTTATCAAAACGTGTATGTCAGATGTTCGCAACAACCACAGACAACGTTCGAGGTTCAGCACACTGAGCGGTGCATTAAGGACATAAGCCTTCTATGAAGCAATGAGGACAATCCTCAGTTTACGGACCTAGTCCGCATAATTGCTACTATCAACTTTCAACTAATTTTTCTCTAGGAACATATCTAAACAGTAGAACTATAGCGTGAGCTACGACATAATTTGCAAAAACCTTTTGACTATGTTCAGGATAATTAAGTTCATCTTATGAACTCCCACTCAGATAGACATCCCTCTAGTCATCTAAGTGATTACATGATCCGAGTCAAACCAGGCCGTGTCCGATCATCGCGTGAGACGGACTAGTCATCATCGGTGAACATCTTCATGTTGATCGTATCTTCTATACGACTCATGTTCGACCTTTCGGTCTCCGTGTTCCGAGGCCATGTCTGTACATGCTAGGCTCGTCAAGTTAACCCTAAGTGTTTCGCGTGTGTAAATCTGTCTTACAACCGTTGTATGTGAACGTTAGAATCTAACACCAGATCATCACGTGGTGCTTCGAAACACGAACTATCGCAACGGTGCACAGTTAGGGGAGAACACTTCTTGAAATTGTTGTAAGGGATCATCTTATTTACTACCGTCGTTCTAAGCAAATAAGATGTATAAACATGATAAACATCACATGCAATCAAATAGTGACATGATATGGCCATCATCACTTTGCTCCTTTTGATCTCCATCTTCGGGGCTCCATGATCATCATCGTCACCGGCATGACACCATGATCTCCATCATCATGATCTCCATCATCGTGTCTTCATGAAGTTGCCTCGCCAACTATTACTTCTACTACTATGGCTAACGGTTAGCAATAAAGTAAAGAAATTACATGACGTTTAAGTTGACACGCAGGTCACAAATAAATAAAGACAACTCCTATGGCTCCTGCCGGTTGTCATACTCATCGACATGCAAGTCGTGATTCCTATTACAAGAACATGATCAATCTCATACATCACATATATCATTCATCACATCCTTTTTGGCCATATCACATCACATAGCATACCCTGCAAAAACAAGTTAGACGTCCTCTAATTGTTGTTTGCATGTTTTACGTGGCTGCTATGGGTTTCTAGCAAGAACGTTTCTTACCTACGCATGAACCACAACGTGATATGCCAATTGCTATTTACCCTTCATAAGGACCCTTTTCATCGAATCCGATCCGACTAAAGTGGGAGAGACAGACACCCGCCAGCCACCTTATGCAACTAGTGCATGTTTGTCGGTGGAACCGGTCTCACGTAAGCGTACGTGTAAGGTTGGTCCGGGCCGCTTCATCCCACGATGCCGCCGAATCAAGATAAGACTAGTAACGGCAAGCATATTGAACAATATCGACGCCCACAACTACTTTGTGTTCTACTCGTGCAAAGAATCTACGCAATAGACCTAGCTCATGATGCCACTGTTGGGGAACGTAGCAGAAATTCAAAATTTTCCTACATGTCACCAAGATCTATCTATGGAGAGACCAGCAACGAGTAGAAAGGAGAGTGCATCTACATACCCTTGTAGATCGCTAAGCGGAAGCGTTCAAGTGAACGGGGTTGATGGAGTCGTACTCGTCGTGATTCAGATCACCGATGATCCTAGTGCCGAACGGACGGCACCTCCGCGTTCAACACACGTACAGCTCGACGATGTCTCCCACGCCTTGATCCAGCAAGGAGAGAGGGAGAGGTTGAGGAAGACTCCATCCAGCAGCAGCACAACGGCGTGGTGGTGATGGAGGAGCGTGGCAATCCTGCAGGGCTTCGCCAAGCACCTACGGGAGAGGAGGAGGTGTCACGGGAGGGAGGGAGGCGCCAAGGGCTCAGGTATGGATGCCCTCCCTCCCCTCCACTATATATAGGGGCAGGGGAGAGGGGGGAGGCGCAGCCTTGCCCCCTCCTCCAAGGAAGGGGTGCGGCTAAGGATGGGGAGGAGTCCATCCTCCCCAAGGCACCTCGGAGGTGCCTTCCCCTTTTAGGACTCTTCCCTTTTTCCTTTATCTTGGCGCATGGGCCTCTAGGGGCTGGTGCCCTTGGCCCATGTAGGCCAAGGCGCACCCCCTACAGCCCATGTGGCCCCCCGGGGCAGGTGGCCCCACCCGGTGGGCCCCCGGGACCCTTCCGGTGGTCCCGGTACAATACCGATGACCCCGAAACTTGTCCCGATGGCCGAAACAGGACTTCCTATATATAAATCTTTACCTCCGGACCATTCCGGAACTCCTCGTGACGTCCGGGATCTCATCCGGGACTCCGAACAACATTCGGTAACCACATACAAGCTTCCTTTATAACCCTAGCGTCATCGAACCTTAAGTGTGTAGACCCTACGGGTTCAGGAGACATGCAGACATGACCGAGATGTTCTCCGGTCAATAACCAACAGCGGGATCTGGATACCCATGTTGGCTCCCACATGTTCCACGATGATCTCAACGGATGAACCACGATGTCAAGGACTCAATCGATCCCGTATACAATTCCCTTTGTCTAGCGGTATGGTACTTGCCCGAGATTCGATCGTCGGTATACCGATACCTTGTTCAATCTCGTTACCGGCAAGTCTCTTTACTCGTTCCGTAACACATCATCCCGTGATCAACTCCTTGATCACATTGTGCACATTATGATGATGTCCTACCGAGTGGGCCCAGAGATACCTCTCCGTTTACACGGAGTGACAAAACCCCAATCTCGATTCGTGCCAACCCAACAGACACTTTCAGAGATACCCGTAGTGTACCTTTATAGCCACCCAGTTACGTTGTGATGTTTGGCACACCCAAAGCACTCCTACGGTATCCGGGAGTTGCACAATCTCATGGTCTAAGGAAATGATACTTGACATTAGAAAAGCTTTAGCATACGAACTACATGATCTTGTGCTAGGCTTAGGATTGGGTCTTGTCCATCACATCATTCTCCTAATGATGTTATCCCGTTATCAACGACATCCAATGTCCATGGTCAGGAAACCGTAACCATCTATTGATCAACGAGCTAGTCAACTAGAGGCTTACTAGGGACATGGTGTTGTCTATGTATCCACACATGTATCTGAGTTTCCTATCAATACAATTCTAGCATGGATAATAAACGATTATCATGAACAAGGAAATATAATAATAATCAATTTATTATTGCCTCTAGGGCATATTTCCAACAAACATCTGGTACACTTATCCTGACTAAAGTTGGTCCTCGCCTGCCAAAGGCTCTGGTGGTGACGCTGGCTTGGGCTCCACAATGACTTCCTCCCTGCCGTTGGACTGGTCTTGGTCTCGTTGCACCGAAACGGGTGCCTTTGCTTGATGCTCTCGCCTGCGCTTGCCCCCTTTGCACCAAAGAGGAAAGGAGGACACTGCGCGGGCTGGCGCCCGCCTGGCACCCTTGGTCGTCATGGCTTGTGTCACGGGCACCTCGTGAGGAACTTCGCCTTGATCTCTCCGCCTCCTCGCGAGCCAGCCTGATGAGGTCGTGCCTGAGGAAGCTTTGTGTCGTCCGCCCCGCGAGGCTTGGCCCCTCGCGAGGGTCTTGGGTCTGTGTTGATGAAGATGGGCCGCGCTAGGCCCCCCTTTGAGCCACGCCGCAAGCCGCAGGCAGGCAAGTCTGGGGACCCCCGTTCCCAGAATGCCGACAGTAGCCCCCGGGCCCAAGGCGCGCCCGGACTTGGCCGTGCAGGGAGGCGAAAGGGCAAGAGCGAAGCGCCACGGGCCCTAACAGCCTGTGGCCTTGGGTACCGCGTGGCGGTTGATTGGACGTGGGCGTCTCCACTTCCCCATGGCGCCTCGGCAACTGCATGGATTGGACAAGTCCCTGCATGCAAAGCGGGTCATGATTACCTGCGATCATGGGGGCCGACGGTTGGCCCTCGCAGGTTATAAGTACAGATCGGCGCGCGCCCTTCCAGTTCATTCCCCCTTGCTTCTCCTTCTTCTTCATGGCCCCATCGAGGAGGTTCTCGGCCGCAGAGAAGGGGAAGGCTCACCAGGTTGAGCCTGCCTCTCCCCCGCCCAAGCGCGGCCGAGGGCGCCCTCGCAAACATCCTGTGGCCACCACGGCAGCTCCCCGCGGCCGTGGAGACAATTTCCAGCACGGTGACGGGCGGACTGCTGCGGCCGGGGGGCGCGCTTCGGTCACGCATTCCCCTAGGCCGCGCTTTCGCGCTGCAGAGGTGCTGCCGGAGTTCGTTGTGTGGTCGACGGAGCCGACTAGCACCCGGCTTCAACTTCCTCGCTTCCTCCTCGGCGAGCTCCCGGCCGGCGCCCCGGGCGGCCTCTGGCTTCAGGCAAACGGCTGCTGCAGCCGGGCCTCATGGGCTTCACTGGAGGTCTCCATAGCCGGGAGTCTGGCCTTGACCCGTGGTTGGCAGACGTTTGCCCGCGCGCGTGGCCTGAGCCGTCGGTGCACCCTGCACTTCAAGTTTGACGGTGATGCCACCCTCTACGTGAGGGTGTTTGGGGAAGATGGTCGCCGCGCAGGGTGCTGCCCTAAGGACGACGACCGTGGCCGGGAACCCAGCCCCAGCGATGATGGAGAGGACAGCGCTCGTGTGATTGGCGGCGCTCAGGGTTCCCCAAGCTTCACCGGTTCTTCTTCAGGCGGCGACTCTTCTAGCGGTGGCCGCGGTCAGCCTCCACACCGTCGTACCTGCTTGGGAGGTGGTAGCGTGTCTGCCCGCCGTCGCGCTTCGGTGAAGCGTGAGAGGGAGTCTGCCTGAGCCCTGGAGGCAGCTCGAGTCTTCCCTGCAGGCCGGTGTGAGGTGAGCTGCGCCTGATTTGTTCTTTCTTTTCTTTTTCCTGCGTAAAAAGACAGTAGCGTGGAGCCCCGCGGGGGCGTGTTTGGGTTATTGTTGTTAATCATTGCTTTGCTTCCGTTATCGTGCCTTCCGGCTACGTTCCCGCGCGTGGAT
>NC_041392.1:233635179-233686602 GCF_002162155.2 Triticum dicoccoides
GGGGCACGGACTAGAGGGGTGCTCCTGTAATGGACCCAGGTCGCGAAACATTTGAACGACTAGGACAGGAACACTCGCGAGGGCGCTCGGCTGCCCCCCTCGAGAGGCCTTGCATAAGAGAAATCGAGGCAGGAGAGTGAAAAGTCGAAGAACCACGAGCCAAAGACGGCAACAGCTTCAATAAAACTTCGAATGAGAATGAACAAGCCAACTGCGGAAAGCAAATGAAAAAGCCACGTCCGGCACCTAATCTAGTCTTCGACGTCTTCTCACCAGCGCGGAGCTAAGTGCTGCCACTGGGCATGGGAGGGAGCCCAAGGGCCTGAGGCTGGCGCTCCTGAGACTCCGGGGCGTGTACAGCCCCAACTCATTATTACGTGAGAGTGTCACGGGCGGCGAGCTTCACAGGCGTTGGCCTTCTTCACAGGCTCCGGGCCTTTCTTGGGGGAAGCAGGCTTCACGGGCATTTGCCCTCTTCACAGGCTCCGGCCCCTTTCCAAAATGCGACAGCTTCACAGGCATTCGCCTTCTTCACAGGCTCTGGGCCTTTTCCAAAATGCGACAGCTTCACAGGCATTCGCCTTCTTCACAGGCTCTGGGCCTTTTCCAAAACGCGACAGCTTCACAGGCATTCGCCTCCTTCACAGGCTTTGGGCCTTTTCCAAAACGCGACAGCTTCACAGGCATTCGCCTTCTTCACAGGCTCTGGGCCTTTTTAGGGGTAGAACCTCCGGAGGTGCTGGATGTTCCATGCGTTCTAGACCGGCACCCCCTCCTGAGTCTCCAAGCGTGCGGAGCCGGGCCTGGAAACATGAACAACCTTGAATGGGCCCTCCCACATGGGAGAGAGCTTGTGCAGTCCCTCCCTGGAGAGAATCCGCCTGAGCACGAGGTCTCCTACCTCGAGAGTTCTGGGGCGGATGTTGCGGCAGTGATATCGTCGCAGTGCTTGTTGGTACCTCGCCGCTCGCAGCGCGGCTTCTCGGCGATGTTCCTCCCCCAGCACGAGGTCCATCCCCCGCATGGCGTCCTACTGCGCCTCGTCGAATGCTAGGACCCGCGCGGAGCGACGTCTGACCTCGTGAGGGAGGACCGCTTCGGCTCCGTAGACCAGGAAGAACGGGGTCTCTCCAGTCGGCTTGGTCGCGGTTGTGCGGATGGACCACAACACGGACTGAAGCTCATCGTACTAACCTCTGCCGCAGGCCTCCAGCTTCTTCTTGAACATCCTGGTCTTGAGACCCCTCAGGACCTCTACGTTGGCTCGCTCGGCCTGGCCGTTGCTTCGGGGGTGCACCACCGAAGCATAGCATATCTGCGTTCCAAGGTTAGCACAGTATGTTTTGAAGAGGTTACTGGTGAACTGCGAACCGTTGTCTGTGATGATGCGGTTCGGCACCCCGGACCAGCTCACGATGCCCCTGATGAACTTGACCGCAGAACCCGCGGGGATGGTGCGGACGGCCTCTACTTCAGCCCACTTGGTGAACTTGTCCACGACGACATAGAGGTAGCGGTAGCCCCCTGGCGCTCGAGGAAACGGGCCCAGGATGTCCAGCCCCCAGACTGCGAATGGCCACGAAAGGGGTATAGTCTGCAGGCCTCCTACCGGCTGATGGATTTGCTTGGCGTGGAACTGGCAGGCCTCACAAGCTTTCACCAGTTCGACGGCGTCATTGAGTGCGGTGGGCCAATGAAACCCACTACGGAACGCCTTGCCGACGAGGGTCCGTGATGATGAATGATGTCCACAGTCTCCGCCGTGTATATCTTCCAGCAGTTCCTTTCCTTGCTCCCTGGAGATGCAGTGCAGGGATACATCGTTTGGTCGCTTCCGGTAGAGCTCTCCATCCTTGATGCAGTATGCCGTGGCCTACCGTGCCACACGCTCCGCTTCCTCCTCCTTCTCCGGCAGGGTCCCTTGTGTTAAGTAACTCCGGAGCTCTGTGATCCAGCACCCCTCTTGAGGTTCCATCGTCAGGAGCAGGCGTGCTCCTGAGGCCAGGCCACAAACCGGGGCTCCTGAGGCAGGTGGCTGGGGGAGCTCCTCCCGAGGCTGAGCCATGTTTGACAATGACGGCAGGGCTGGGGGCTTGAAGAGCCGCTCCTCGAAGACGCCAGACTCCTGAGGTAACCGCCTGGACGCCCGTTTGGCGATGTCATCGGCCTCCTGATTGGTGCCACGGGGCACATGCTGCAACTCCAACCCCCAGAACTGCTTCTCCATCCTGCGGACCTCCGCAAGGTAGGCTTCCATGTGCTCATCTTTCGGCTCGTACACCTTGTTGGAGAAATTGACAAGGAGCTGCGAATCGCCCTTGATGGTGAGGCGTTTCACCCCCAGGGCAGCTGCGGCCTTCAAGCCCGCTATTAAACCTTCATACTCCGCTATGTTGTTGGAGACCTTTTCACCTTGCTGGAAACAGAGATGTACAGCGTAGTAGAGCTTGTCCTGAGTGGGCGATATAAGCACCGCCCCAGCCCTAGCGCCATGCCTGGAGAACGCCCCATCAAAGTACATGACCCAGCCTTCTGGCGCCTCGCTTCCCGGGGAGAGGGACCGATCCTCGTCGGCCTTGAAGCCTGGTGCCTCCGTCCATTCTGCCACAAAATCTGCTAATGCTGCTCCCTTGATGACTCTGGTCGTGCTGAATTCGAGCTGAAACGCTTGTAGTTCTATGTTCCACTCAGCGACCCTTCCAGCTGAGTTAGGGCTCCTGAGCACTCTCTCCAGGGGGTATGACGAGACGACCTTGATGGGGTGACCCTGAAAATAGTGCCGCAGCTTGCGCGAGGCCACCAGTAGCGCGAGGAGGAGCTTCTGAGGCATGGGGTACCATGCCCTCGCGTCCCGCAACACCGTGCTGACGAAGTACACTGGGTGCTCAACGAGGTTGGGTGCGTCAGTGCTGGTGGCGCCCTCCGGAGACCATGGCGCCTCCTGAGGTGATGAGGCCTCCTGAGGCTGGCCATCTGGGAGAGGGGCCTCTTCCGCCTCCGGTGCACTCCTCTGTGGCGGCTGATCCTCTTCAGCTGCGGTGGCGGTTTCTGTGGGCCTTCCTTGTTCCTGTTTTGCCTTGTCCCGGGCTGCTGCTGTGGTTTTGATTCGACGCTCCTCCCTAACCGCCACCAGGGCTGCGCTGGCGGAGTAGGGAGTGGCGGCGAGGTAAAGCACCAGGGGCTCCTGAGGGCGCGGAGCCACCATGACCGGAGGGCTGGTCAGGTATCTCTTGAGATCCTGGAACGCCTTGTCGGCCTCTTCAGTCCATTCAAAGGGCCCTTTTTTCTTCATTAGCTGGAAGAAGGGCAGCGCTCGCTCCCCCAACTTGGAGATGAAGCGCCCAAGCGCGGTCACGCGCCCAGTGAGCTTCTGCATTTCTCTGAGGGTCTTTGGCGGGCTCATGTCCTCGACCGCCTTGACCTTTTCTGGGTTAGCCTCGATGCCTCAGTGAGACACGAGGAAACCCAAGAGCTTGCCCGAGGGGACTCCGAACACACACTTCTCTGGGTTGAGCCGCAGGTTCACTGCGTTGAGGCTCGCGAAGGTTTCCTCCAGGTCTTGTATCAGGGTCCTGGCCTCCCGAGACTTCACCACAATGTCATCGACGTAAGCCTCAACATTCTCCTCAAGCTGCGGGCCCAAGGTGATGTGCATCAGCCGCTGAAAGGTCTCCCCTGCGTTACGCAGCCCGAATGGCATGCATGTGTAGCAGTACACCCACACGGGGTTAGGAAGGCTATCTTTTCGACATCTTCTACCGCCATCTTGATCTGGTGATACCCAGAGAAGGCATCCAAGAAGCATAGCAGGTCGCATTCTACGGTGCAATCAACAATCTGGTCGATGCGGGGGAGCGGGAACGGATCTTGCGGGCATGCCTTGTTGAGGTTGGTGAAGTCAACACACATGCGCTCCTTCCCTCCCTTCTTTGGCACAACGACAGGGTTGGCCAACCAATCCGGGTATCGGACCTCGCGAATGACCCCAGCGGCTTCTAGTTTGCGAGTCTCTTGGACGATGTAGGCCTGCTTTTCTGTGGACTGCCGCCTTGCCTTCTGCTTCACAGGGCGCACGTTGGGGCACACGTTGAGGTGATGCTCGATTACGCTTCTAGGGATCCCCGCCAACTGGTCAGGCTCCCAAGCGAATACCTTCTTGTTTGCGCGCAGGAACCTGACCAGGGCCTCCTCCTGCTCAGGCTCGAGGTCGGCGCCTATGGTGAAAGTGGCATTGGTGGACCCATCCTCATCGACGGGTATCTGCTTGGTTTCTGCCTTGTCTTGGGTGAACAACTGTTTCTTCTCGGCGGGTGCAGCCCCCTTGGGCTCGGGGGTCTCCAAGTTGGCGGGTTGTGCCGACGCCGCCGTCTTGAAGGCGAGCTTGAGCACTCGCAGCGTGTCTCCGGTGTCCCCGTGCACGGTGAGGACACCGCTGCTCCCGGGCATCTTCATGAGGTTGTACGTCGGGTGCGTCGCGGCCATGAACCGGGCCTGCGCTGGGTAGCCGAGGATGGCATTGTAGGGGAGGCCGATGGGGGCAATATCGAAGTCGACCAGCTCCGTGCGAAAGTTGTTGTAGGTGCCGAAGGTTACTGGGAGCCAGATCTGTCCCAAGGAGCTGGATGATCCGCCCCCAACGCCTGAGAAGGGCCGGCTGGGTTGCAGCCGTTCCAGGGGTATGTAGAGGAGGTTGAAGGCCTCAACCGAGAGCACGTTGAGGCCCGCACCGCCATCGATGAGAGTTCTGGTGACGGGCACCTGGCAGATGGTGGGGGTGCACAGCATGGGGAGCACACCCGAGCAGGCCGATTTGGAGGGGTGGTACTCCGAGCTAAAGGTCAGGCCGGCCTTGGGCGCCGCCCGGTCCGGGAGAGCCCCCTGCCGCGTGGAAGCGGCGCTGACCCGGCGGATGAACGGCTTGACGTGGTGACTTGTAGGCGGCGCCTGTGAGCCGCCCAGGAGGGCCGCGACGACCGGGGGTGTTGGTGTAGCGTGGTGGGCGGGGAAGAGGCTGCGGAGCTCTTCCCAAGAGGCCACGGAGGCTACCGGCAGGTGGAGCAGCCATGCGCGCGGGGCACCGGTGAGGGCCGTGGGGAGCCAGTTGGCCATGACCCTATCGTCACCTCCAGCTTTGAGGATGGCCTCGTCGTACGCCAGCAAGAAGGCCAGCGGATCAGTCGTGCCGCTGTAGCGCGGCGGCATCGTTGGCTTGAACTTGTCCGGCCACCGTACCTGTTGCAGGGCTGGGGCCAGGGCTCGGAGCCCCCTGGCCCCCGTGCTGGCGCCGGTGGCCGGAGCGGGCGACGTGCTACTCATCGCGAGGCAGGTCATGGCGGTGGCAGAGGGGAAAACTCCGGTGCACCCCTACCTGGCGCGCCAAATGTCGGATTTCGGGTTCCGGCAGACCCTTGAGGTTCGAACACTGGGGTGCGCGCGGAGATTTCGCCTTATACCTACCTACACCCCTCCGCCTCGCTAAGAACTAAGCTATGGAAAGAACAGCACAAGAGACACAGGGTTTATACTGGTTCGGGCCACCATTGTGGTGTAATACCCTACTCCAGTGTGTGGTGTGGTGGATTGCCTCTTGGGATGATGATGAGCAATACAAGGAAGAACAGCCTCGCGAGGGTCTGTTCTTGGCTGAGGGGATGAACTGCTAGGAGGAGTTCAGTCGCCCTTCTCTCTGTGTGTGTGTGTGATTCCACTCGATCCGATCCTAGCTAATTTCTCTCTTGGCTTCTAGATTCTCCCTTCTTAATTCCGATTCTCCTACCCTGGGGGTGGCTAGTCCTATTTATAGGCAAAGGCCCTGGGCCTCTTCCCAAATATTGAGCGGGAAGGGCGCCAACAATTGGCCATTTTGAAGGGGAGCATCTGGTACACTTATCCTGACTAAAGTTGGTCCTCGCCTGCCAAAGGCTCTGGTGGTGACGCTGGCTTGGGCTCCACAATGACTTCCTCCCTGCCGTTGGACTGGTCTTGGTCTCGTTGCACCGAAACGGGTGCCTTTGCTTGATGCTCTCGCCTGCGCTTGCCCCCTTTGCACCAAAGAGGAAAGGAGGACACTTCGCGGGCTGGCGCCCGCCTGGCACCCTTGGTCGTCATGGCTTGCATCACGGGCACCTCGCGAGGTACTCCGCCTTGATCTCTCTGCCTCCTCACGAGCCAGCCTGATGAGGCCGTGCCTGAGGAAGCTCCGTATCGTCCGCCCCGCGAGGCTTCGCCCCTTGCGAGGGTCTTGGGTCTGTGTTGATGAAGATGGGCCGCGCTGGGCCCCCCTTTGAGCCACGCCGCAAGCCGCAGGCATGCAAGTCTGGGGACCCCCGTTCCCAGAATGCCGACAGAACATGAGCCCCCGGACAAATGGGTGGAGAGGGAAGCCCAGTCCGCAGAGGAAATGGGGGAGGAACACCACCCTCTCATGGGGCCTAGGGGTGGGGATGAGTTTCCCCTTTTCGGGAAGCCGGTACGCGATGTTGTTAGACAGGTATCCGGCCTTCCTCAGCTTTTTGATGTGTCCCTCCATGATGGAGGAGACCATCCAGTTGCCTCCCACTCCGGACATGGCTGGAGAAGGTTGAGGTGGCGAGTGCGGACTTGGGCGCTGGAGCTCGAGTGCGCAAGAATGGATAGGCAAAGGAGGAAGAAGGCGTACGTGAAAAGGTGGATCCTTATCCCCTTATATGGGTGGACGCAACTACATGTCCCCACCAGCCTGGTAAAACTCGCCTATCTCCAAGCGCTGTAATCAATGGCGCGGTTGGGTTACCCACGCCCGTATTGATGAGAATCCCGAGATAAGGGGACACGATCTCTGCTTTAACAAGACGTGTCAAGGAAACCGCCTCGCATGACGCGCTGAGGTGGGATAATGAAACGACTCGGGTAAAGGCTTGGTCGTGGTGTGACACGCTACGGAATACGTCAGCAGATTAGATTGGTGTGAATATTATTCTCTCTATGGCAATATGTGGAAATTTATTTTGCAGAGCCGGACACTATCTTTATGTTCAAAATATTCTTGAACTACTTGGAGGAGGAACCTGCCTTGCAATGCCGAAGACAATCTGCGCGCCGGACTCGTCGTCATTGAAGCCTGGTTCAGGGGCTACTGAGGGAGTCCTGGATTAGGGGGTGTTCGGATAGCCGGACTATACCTTCAGCCGGAATACTGGACTATGAAGATACAAGATTGAAGACTCCGTCCCGTGTCCGGAAGGGACTTTCCTTGGCATGGAAGGCAAGCTTGGCGATACGGATATGAAGATCTCCTACCATTGTAACCGACTTTGTGTAACCCTAACCCTCTCCGGTGTCTATATAAACCGGAGGGTTTTAGTCCGTAGGACAACGTACACATCAACAATCATACAATAGGCTAGCTTCTAGGGTTTAGTCTCTCCGATCTCGTGGTAGATCTACTCTTCTACTACCCATATCATCAATATTAATCAAGCAGTACGTAGGGTTTTACCTCCATCGAGAGGGCCCGAACCTGGGTAAAACTTCGTGTCCCTGGTCTTCTATTACCATCTGGCCTAGACGCACAGTTCGGGACCCCCTACCCGAGATCCGCCAGTTTTGACACCGACAAGGACACTGCCTCCCGGGAACAACTTCAAACCCGAGGGGTGGCATAAAGATAACAAGGCATTGATAAAGGCCGGGAACTTAAAGGGGCTCCTCGGATACCCGACGTATAAACTCGTCGAATGCATTTCGGCGATCGTCAAGATCGAAGATGAGAAGATTTGTTGAACCAGTTTTCAAGACCGACAACCGAAGATGAAGAACAGTTCAGAAGAATCGAGGAGTGTCCCTAACTTGAAGACCGGTTCAGGGGGCTACTGACGGTGTCCTGGACTAGGGGGTACTCAACACGTCATCTCCCGATCTGTTAGATTGGGCCGAGGACCCCCATGGTCGTATACTCGTGGGCCAGTTCGGACGGCTGCCGCATACATGGAAGATTCCACAAGACTTGGTGATCCAGACAAGGACTCCTCCCCACCGGCGTATTCAGCTAGGACTCTTGTTATCCTAGGCCTCTGGTGCATTATATAAACCGAGGCCAGGCTAGTCGATAGAGAATATATACATACAATCATACCATAGGCTAGCTTCTAGGGTTTAGCCTCTCTGATCTCGTTGTAGATCTACTATTGTACTACCCATATCATCAATATTAATCAAGCAGGACGTAGGGTTTTACCTCCATCAAGAGGGCCCGAACCTGGGTAAAACATCGTGTCCCCTGCCTCCTGTTACCGTCCGCCTTAGACGCACGGTTCGGGACCCCCTACCCGAGATCCGCTAGTTTTGACACCGACAACATCCATTTGCCAAATTTCACAATCATAAAATGCGGCAATTGCTTGAAGGAAATATGCCCTAGAGGCAATGACAAAGTTATCATTTATTTCCTTATATCATGATAAATGTTTATTATTCATGCTAGAATTGTATTAACCGGAAACATAATACATGTGTGAATACATAGACAAACAGAGTGTCACTAGTATGCCTCTACTTGACTAGCTCGTTGATCAAAGATGGTTATGTTTCCTAACCATAGACATGAGTTGTCATTTGATTAACGGGATCACATCATTAGGAGAATGATGTGATTGACTTGACCCATTCCGTTAGCATAGCACTTGATCGTTTAGTTTGTTGCTATTGCTTTCTTCATGACTTATACATGTTCCTATAACTATGAGATTATGCAACTCTCGTTTACCGGAGGAACACTTTGTGTGCTACCAAACGTCACAACGTAACTGGGTGATTATAAAGGTGCTCTACAGGTGTCTCCGAAGGTACTTGTTGGGTTGGCGTATTTCGAGATTAGGATTTGTCACTCCGATTGTCGGAGAGGTATCTCTGGGACCTCTCGGTAATGCACATCACCTAAGCCTTGCAAGCATTGCAACTAATGAGTTAGTTGCGGGATGATGTATTACAGAACGAGTAAATAGACTTGCCGGTAAGGAGATTGAACTAGGTATTGAGATGCCGACGATCGAATCTCGGGCAAGTAACATACCGATGACAAAGGGAACAATGTATGTTGTTATGCGGTCTGACCGATAAAGATCTTCGTAGAATATGTGGGAGTCAATATGAGAATCCAGGTTCCGCTATTGGTTATTGACCGGAGACGTGTCTCGGTCATGTCTACATAGTTCTCGAACCCGTAGGGTCCGCACGCTTAAGGTTTCGATGACAGTTATATTATGAGTTTATGAGTTTTGATGTACCAAAGGAGTTCGGAGTCCCGGATGAGATTGGGGACATCACGAGGAGTCTCGAAATGGTCGAGACGTAAAGATTGATATATTGGACGACTATATTCGGACATCGGAAAGGTTCCAAATGATTCGGGTATTTTTCGGAGTACCGGAGAGTTACGGGAATTCGCCGAGGAGTATATAGGCCTTATTGGGCCATACGGGAATAGATGAGAGAGGCCAAAAGGAAGGAGGCGCCCCCCCCCCTCTGGTCCGAATTGGACAAGGGGTGCAGCCCACTTTTCCCTGTTCCTCTCCCCCTCTTTTCTTCTCTCCTACTCCAACAAGGGAAGGAGGAGTCCTACTCCCGGTGGGAGTAGGACTCCCCCCTTGGCGCGCCCTTCTCCTAGGCCGGCCGCCTCCCTCCCTTGCTCCTTTATATACGGGGGCAGGGGCACCCCATAGACACAACAGTTGATCATTGATCTCTTAGCCGTGTGCGGTGCCCCCCCTCCACCATAGTCCTTGATAATATTGTAGTGGTGCGTAGGCGAAGCCCTGCGATAGTAGAACATCAAGATCGTCACCACACCCTCGTGCTGACGGAACTCTTCCCTGACATTCTGCTAGATCGGAGTCCGGGGATCAT
This sequence comes from Triticum dicoccoides, assembly GCF_002162155.2. Taxonomy (NCBI): domain Eukaryota; kingdom Viridiplantae; phylum Streptophyta; class Magnoliopsida; order Poales; family Poaceae; genus Triticum; species Triticum dicoccoides. The sequence continues at coordinate 233,645,062 of NC_041392.1, forward strand.
CATCGAGCTGAACGTGTGCTAGAACTCGGAGGTGTCGTAGTTTCGGTGCTTGATCGGTCGGGCCGTGAAGACGTACGACTACATCAACCGCGGTGTGCTAACGCTTCTGCTTTCGGTCTACGAGGGTACGTGGACAACACTCTTCCCTCTCATTGCTATGCATCACCATGATCTTGCGTGTCCGTAGGAATTTTTTTGAAATTACTATGTTCCTCAACAGTGGCATCCGAGCCAGGATTTATGCGTTAATGTTATATGCACGAGTAGAACACAAGTGAGTTGTGGGCGATATAAGTCATACTGCTTACCAACATGTCATACTTTGGTTCGGCGGTATTGTTGGATGAAGCGGTTCGGATCGACATTACGCGTACGCTTACGCGAGACTAGTTCTACCGACGTGCTTTGCACACAGGTGGCTGGCGGGTGTCAGTTTCTCCAACTTTAGTTGAACCAAGTGTGGCTACACCCGGTCCTTGCGAAGGTTAAAACAGCACCAACTTGACAAACTATCGTTGTGGTTTTGATGCGTAGGTAAGAACGGTTCTTGCTTAAGCCCGTAGCAGCCATGTAAAACTTGCAACAACAAAGTAGAGGACGTCTAACTTGTTTTTGCAGGGCATGTTGTGATGTGATATGGTCAAGACATGATGCTAAATTTTATTGTATGAGATGATCATGTTTTGTAACCGAGTTATCGGCAACTGGCAGGAGCCATATGGTTGTCGCTTTATTGTATGCAATGCAATTACGCTGTAATGCTTTACTTTATCACTAAGAGGTAGCGATAGTCATGGAAGCATAAGATTGGCGAGACGACAACGATGCTACGATGGTAATCAAGGTGTCGCGCCGGTGACGATGGTGATCATGACGGTGCTTCGGAGATGGAAATCACAAGCACAAGATGATGATGGCCATATCATATCACTTATATTGATTGCATGTGATGTTTATATTTTATGCATCTTATCTTGCTTTGATTGACGGTAGCATTATAAGATGATCTCTCACTAAATTTCAAGATAAAAGTGTTATCCCTGAGTATGCACCATTGCCAAAGTTCGTCGTGCCTAGACACCATGTGATGATCGGGTGTGATAAGCTCTACGTCCATCTACAACGGGTGCAAGCCAGTTTTGCACACGCAGAATACTCGGGTTAAACTTGATGAGCCTAGCATATGCAGATATGGCCTCGGAACACTGAGACTGAAAGGTCGAGCGTGAATCATATAGTAGATATGATCAACATAATGATGTTCACCATTGAAAGCTACTCCATTTCACGTGATGATCGGTTATGGTTTAGTTGATTTGGATCACGTGATCACTTAGATGATTAGAGGGATGTCTATCTAAGTGGGAGTTCTTAAGTAATATGATTAATTGAACTTAAATTTATCATGAACTTAGTCATGGTTGTATTAGCATATCTATGTTGTAGATCAATAGCTCGCGATGTTGCTCCCCGTTTAATTTTTATATGTTCCTAGAGAAAACTAAGTTAAAAATGTTAGTAGCAATGATGCGGATTGGATCCGTGATCTGAGGATTATCCTCATTGCTGCACAGAAGAATTATGTCCTTGATGCACCGCTAGGTGACAAACCTATTGTAGGAGCAGATGCAGATGTTATGAACGTTTGGCTAGCTCAATATGATGACTACTTGATAGTTTAGTGCACCATGCTTAAACGGCTTAGAATCGGGACTTCAAAGATGTTTTGAACGTCATGGGCCATATGAGATGTTCCAGGAGTTGAAGTTAATATTTCAAGCAAATACCCGAGTTGAGAGATATGAAGTCCCCAACAAGTTCTATAGCTAAAAGATGGAGGAGAATAGCTCAAGCAGTGAGCATGTGCTCAGATTGCCTGGGGTACTACAATCGCTTGAATCAAGTGGGAGTTAATCTTCCAGATAAAATAGTGATTGATAAAATTCTCTAGTCACCATCACCAAGTTAGTAGAACTTCGTGATGAACTATAATATGCAAGGGATAACGGAAACGATTCCCAAGTTCTTTGTGATGCTGAAATCAACGAAGATAGAAATCAAGAAAAGCATCAAGTGTTGATGATTAACAAGACCACTAGTTTCAAAAAAAAGGCAAAGGGAAAGAAAGGGAACTTCAAGAAGAAAAGCAAGCAAGTTGCCGCTCAAGTGAAGAAGCCCAAGTCTGGACCTAAGCCTGAAACTGAGTGCTTCTACTGCAAAGGGACTGGTCACTAGAAGCGGAACTACCCCAAGTAATTGGCGGATAAGAAGGATGGCAAAGTGAACATAGGTATATTTGATATACATGTTATTGATGTGTACTTTACTAGTGTTTATAGCAACCCCTCAGTATTTGATACTAGTTTAGTTGCTAAGAATAGTAACTCGAAACGGGAGTTGCAGAATGAATAGAGACTAGTTAAGGGTGAAGTGACGATGTGTATTGGAAATGGTTCCAAGATTGATATGATCATCATCGCACACTCCCTATACTTTCGGGATTAGTGTTAAACCTAAAATAAATATTATTTAGTGTTTGCGTTGAGCATGAATATGATTGGATCATGTTTATTGCAATACGGTTATTCATGTAAGTTAGAGAATAATTGTTGTTCTGTTTACATGAATAAAACCTTCTATGGTCATACACCCAATGAAAATGGTTTGTTGGATCTCGATCGTGGTGATACACATTTTCATAATATTGAAGCCAAAAGATGCAAACTTAATAATGATAGTGCAACTTATTTGTGGCAATGCCGTTTAGGTCATATTGGTGTAAAGCGCATGAAGAAAATCCATGCTGATGGGCTTTTGGAATCACTTGATTATGAATCAGTTGATGCTTGTGAACCATGCCTCATGGGCAAGATGACTAAGACTCCATTCTCTGGAACAATGGAACGAGCAACAGATTTGTTGGAAATCATACATACTGATATATGTGGTCCGATGAATATTGAGGCTCACGGCAGGTATCATTATTTTCTGATCTTCACAGATGATTTGAGCATATATGAGTATATCTACTTGATGAAACACAAGTCTGAAATATTTGAAAAGTTCAAAGAATTTCAGAGTGAAGTGGAGAATCATCGTAACAAAAATAAAAATTTCTACGATATGATCGCAGAAGTAAAATATTTGAGTTACGAGTTTGGCCTTCAGTTAAAACAATGTGAAATAGTTTCACTACTCACGCCACTTGGAACACCACAGTGTAATGGTGTGTCCGAACGTCGTAACCGTGCTTTATTAGATATGGTGCAATCTATGATGTCTCTTACCGATACCACTATCGTTTTAGGGTTATGCATTAGAGACAACTACATTCACGTTAAATAGGGCACCATATAAATCCGTTGAGACGACGTTGTATGAACTGTGGTTTGGCGAGAAACCTAAGCTGTCATTTCTTAAAGTTTGGGACTGCGATGCTTATGTGAAAAAGTTTCAACTTGGTAAGCTCGAACCCAAATCGGAGAAGTAAATCTTCATAGGATACCCAAAAGAAAATGTTGGGTACACCTTCTATCACAGATCCTAAGGCAAGATATTCATTGTTGAGAATGCATCCTTTCTAGAGAAGGAGTTTCTCTCGAAAGAAGTGAGTGGGAGGAAAGTAGAACTTGATGAGGTAACTGTACCTACTCCCTTATTGGAAAGTAGTTCATCACAGAAATTTGTTCCTGTGACTACTACACCAATTAGTGAGGAAGCTAATGATGATGATCATGTAACTTCAGATCAAGTTACTACCGAACCTCATAGGTAAACCAGAGTGAGATCCGCACCAGAGTGGTACGGTAATCCTATTCTGGAGGTCATGTTACTTGACCATGACGAACCTATGAACTATGAGGAAGCGATGATGAGCCCAGATTCCGCGAAATGGTTTGAGGCCATGAAATCTGAGATGAGATCCATGTATGAGAACAAAGTATGGACTTTGATTGACTTACCCAATGATCGGTGAGTCATTGAGATTAAATGGATCTTCAAGAGGAAGACGGACGCTGATAGTAGTGTTACTATCTACAAAGCTAGAATTGTTGCAAAAGGTTTTCGACAAGTTCAAGGTGTTGACTACGATGAGAGTTTCTCACTCGTATCTATGCTTAAGTCTGACCGAATCATGTTAGCAATTGCCGCATTTTATGAAATCTGGCAAGTGGATAAACAAAACTGCATTCCTTAGTGGATTAATTAAAGAAGAGTTGTATATGATGCAACCAGAAGGTTTTGTCAATCCTAAAGGTACTAACAAAATATGCAAGCTCCAGCGATCCATCTATGGACTGGTGCAAGCATCTCGGAGTTGGAATATACGCTTTGATAAGTTGATCGAAGCATATAGTTTTATACAGACTTGCGGTGAAGTCTGTATTTACAAGAAAGTGAGTGGGAGCACTACAACATTTATGATAAGTATATGTGTATAACATATTGTTGATCAGAAATAATGAGGAATTATTCTGCAAAGCATAAAGGAGTGTTTGAAAGGAGTTTTTTCAAAGAAAGACCTCGGTGAAGCTGCTTACATATTGAGCATCAAGATCTATAGAGATAGATCAAGTAGCTTTATAAGTTTTCAATGAGTACATACCTTGACAAGTTTTTGAAGTAGTTCAAAATGGAGCGGTCAAAGAAAGAGTTCTTGCCTGTGTTACAAGGTGTGAAATTGAGTAAGACTCAAAGTCCGACCACGGCAGAAGATAGAGAGAGAATGAAAGTCATTCCCTATGCCTCAGCCATAGGTTCTATAAAGTATGACATGCTGTGTACCAAACCTATTGTATACCCTGCCCTGAGTTTGGCAAGGGAGTACAATAGTGATATAGGAGTAGATCACTGGACATTGGTCAAAATTATCCTTAGTGAAATAAGGATATGTTTCTCGATTATGGAGGTGACAAAAGGTTCGTCGTAAAGGGTTACGTCGATGCAAGTTTTGACACTGATCCAGATGACTCAAAGTCTCAATCTGGATACATATTGAAAGTGGGAGCAATTAGCTAGAGTAGCTTAGTGCAGAGCATTGTTGACATAGAAATTTGCAAAATACTTACGGATTTGAATGTGGCAGACCCGTTGACTAAACTTCTCTCACAAGCAAAACATGATCACACCCTAGTACTCTTTGGGCGTTAATCACATAGCGATGTGAACTAGCTAGATTATTGAATCTAGTAAACCCTTTGGGTGTTGGTCATATGTCGATGTGAACTATGGGTGTTAATCACATGGTGATGTGAACTATTGGTATTAAATCACATGGTGATGTGAACTAGGTTATTGACTCTAGTGCAAGTGGGAGACTGAAGGAAATATGCCCTAGCGGCAATGATAAAGTTATTATTTATTTCCTTATATCATGATAAATGTTTATTATTCATGCTAGAATTGTATTAACCGGAAACATAATACATGTGTGAATACATAGACAAACAGAGTGTCACTAGTATGCCTCTACTTGACTAGCTCGTTGATCAAAGATGGTTATGTTTCCTAACCATAGACATGAGTTGTCATTTGATTAACGGGATCACATCATTAGGAGAATGATGTGATTGACTTGACACATTCCGTTAGCATAGCACTTGATCGTTTAGTTTGTTGCTATTGCTTTCTTCATGACTTATACATGTTCCTAGCAACTCCCGTTTACCGGAGGAACACTTTGTGTGCTACCAAATGTCACAATGTAATTGGGTGATTATAAAGGTGCTCTACAGGTGTCTCCGAAGGTACTTGTTGGGTTGGCGTATTTTGAGATTAGGATTTGTCACTCCGATTGTCGGAGAGGTATCTCCGGGCCCTCTCGGTAATGCACATCACCTAAGCCTTGCAAGCATTGCAACTAACGAGTTACTTGCGGGATGATGTATTACGGAACGAGTAAAGAGACTTGCCGGTAACGAGATTGAACTAGGTATTGAGATGCCGACGATCGAATCTCGGGCAAGTAACATACCGATGACAAAGGGAACAACATATGTTGTTATGCGGTCTGACCGATAAAGATCTTCGTAGAATATGTGGGAGCCAATATGAGCATCCAGGTTCCGCTATTGGTTATTGACCGGAGACGTGTCTCGGTCATGTCTACATAGTTCTTGAACCCGTAGGGTCCGCACGCTTAAGGTTTTGATGACAGTTATATTATGAGTTTTGATGTACCGAAGGAGTTCGGAGTCCTGGATGAGATCGGGGACATGACGAGGAGTCTCGAAATGGTCGAGACATAAAGATCGATATATTGGACGACTATATTCGTACATCAGAAAGGTTCCGAATGATTCGGGTATTTTTCGGAGTACCGGAGAGTTACGGGAATTCGCCGGGGAGTATATGGGCCTTACTGGGCCATACGGGAATAGAGGAGAGAGGCCAAAAGGAAGGAGGCGCCCCCCCCCCCCTGTAGTCCGAATTGGACAAGGGGTGCAGCCCACTTTTCCTTGTTCCTCTCCCCCTCTTTCCTTCTCTCCTACTCCAACAAGGGAAGGAGGAGTCCTACTCCCACCGGGAGTAGGACTCCCCCCTTGGCGCGCCCTTCTCCTAGGCCGGCCGCCTCCCTCCCTTGCTCCTTTATATACGGGGGCAGGGGGCACCACATAGACACAACAGTTGATCATTGATCTTTTAGCCGTGTGCGGTGCCCCCCCCCTCCACCATAGTCCTCGAAAATATTGTAGTGGTGCTTAGGCGAAGCCCTGCGACAGTAGAACATCAAGATCGTCACCACACCGTCGTGCTGACGGAACTCTTCCCCGACATTCTGCTGGATCGGAGTCCGGGGATCGTCATCGAGCTGAAGGAGTGCTAGAACTCGGAGGTGTCGTAGTTTCGGTGCTTGATCGGTCGGGCCGTGAAGACGTACGACTACATCAACCTCGTTGTGCTAACGCTTCCGCTTTCGGTCTACGAGGGTACGTGGACAACACTCTTCCCTCTCATTGCTATGCATCACCATGATCTTGCGTGTGTGTAGAAATTTTTTTGAAATTACTACGTTCCTCAACATTGCTAACATGATTTGGACGGACTTAAGCATCGCTACGGGTGAGAAGGTCTCATTGTAGTCAACTCCTTGAACTTGTCGGAAACCTTTTGCAACAAGTCGAGCTTTGTAGATAGTAACATTACCGTCAGCGTCAGTCTTCTTCTTGAAGATCCATTTATTCTCTATGGCATGCTGATCATCGGGCAAGTCAACCAAAGTCCACACTTTGTTTTCATACATGGATCCCATCTCAAATTTCATGGCCTCAAGCCATTTTGCGGAATCTGGGCTCATCATCGCTTCCTCATAGTTCGTAGGTTCGTCATGGTCAAGTAACATGACCTCCAGAACAGGATTATCGTACCACTCCGGTGCGGATCTTACTTTGGTTGACCTACGAGGTTCGGTAGTAACTTGATCAGAAGTTTCATGATCATCATCATTAGCTTCCTCACTTACTGGTGTAGGAATCACTGGAATTGATTTTAGTGATGATCTACTTTCCAATAAGGGAGCAGGTACAATTACCTCATCCAGTTCGACTTTCCTCCCACTCACTTCTTTCGAGAGAAACTCCTTCTCTAGGAAGGATCCATTCTTAGCAACAAATATCTTGCCTTCGGATCTGTGATAGAAGGTGTACCCAAGAGTCTCCTTTGGGTATCCTATGAAGACACATTTCTCCGATTTGGGTTCGAGCTTATCAGGTTGAAGCTTTTTCACATAAGCATCGCAGCCCGAAACTTTAAGAAATGACAACTTGGGTTTCTTGCCAAACCACAGTTCATAAGGTGCCGTCTCAACGGATTTAGATGGTGCCCTATTTAACGTGAATGTAGCCGTCTCTAAAGCTTAACCCCAAAACGATAGTGTTAAATCGGTAAGAGACATCATAGATCGCACCATATCTAGTAAAGTATAATTATGACGTTCGGACACACCATTACGTTGTGGTGTTCCGGGTGGCATGAGTTGCGAAACTGTTCCGCATTGTTTTAAATGAAGACCAAACTCGTAACTCAAATACTCTCTTCCACAATCGGATCGTAGAAACTTTATTTTCTTATTGCGATGATTTCCCACTTCACTATGAAATTCTTTGAACTTTTCAAATGTTTCAGACTTATGTTTCATTAAGTAGATATACCCACATCTGCTTAAATTATCTGTGAAGGTGAGAAAATAACGATATCCGCCGCGAGCCTCAATGTTCATTGGTCCACATACATCAGTATGTATGATTTCCAATAACTCTGTTGCTCGCTCCATTATTCCGGGAACGGAGTTTTAGTCATCTTGTGCATTAGGCATGGTTCTCAAGTACCAAGTGATTCATAATCAAGTGATTTCAGAAGTCCATCAGAGTGGAGTTTCGCTTCAATAACATGTATATCAAATATACCTTTCACTTTGCCATCCTTCTTCTCCACCAAATACTTGGGGCAGTTCCGCTTCCAGTGACCAGTCCCTTTACAGTAGAAGCACTCAGTTTCAGGCTTAGGTCCAGACTTGGGTTTCTTCACTTGAGCAGCAACCGACTTGTTGTTCTTCTTGAAGTTCCCCTTCTTCCTTTTACCCTTTTTCTTGAAACTAGTGGTCTTGTTGACCGTAAACACTTGATGCTCCTTCTTGATTTCTACCTCCGCAGCCTTTAGTATTGCGAAGAGCTCGGGAATAGTCTTATCCATCCCTTACATATTATAGTTCATCACGAAGCTCGTGTAGCTTGGTGGCAGTATTGAAGAACTTTGTCAATGACACTATCATCACGAAGATTAACTCCCAGTTGAGTCAAGTGGTTGTGGTACCCAGACATTCTGAATATATGTTCACTGACAGAACTATTCTCCTCCATTTTGCAGCTGTAGAACTTATTGGAGACTTCATATCTCTCAATCCGGGCATTTGCTTGAAATATTAACTTCAAAACATCTCATATGCTCCATGACGTTCAAAACGTCGTTGAAGTCCCGGTTCTAAGCCGTAAAGCATGTCACACTGAACTATCGAGTAGTTATCAGCTTTGCTCTGCCAGGTGTTCATAACATCTGGTGTTGCTCCTGCAGTGGGTTTGTCACCTAGCGGTGCTTCCAGGATGTAATTCTTCTGTGCAGCAATGAGGATAATCCTCAAGTTACGGACCCAGTCCGTGTAGTTGCTACCATCATCTTTCAACTTAGCTTTCTCTAGGAACGCATTAAAATTCAATGGAACAATAGCACGGGCCATCTATCTACAACAACATAGACATGCAAAATACTATCAGGTACTAAGTTCATGATAAATTAAAGTTCAATTAATCAAATTACTTAAGAACTCCCACTTAGATAGACATCTCTCTAATCATCTAAGTGATCACGTGATCCATATCAACTAAACCATGTCCGATCATCACGTGAGATGGAGTAGTTTTCAATGGTGAACATCACTATGTTGATCATATCTACTATATGAATCACGCTCGACCTTTCGATCTCAGTGTTCTGAGGCCATATCTGCATATGCTAGGCTCGTCAAGTTTAACCCGAGTATTCTGGGTGTGCAAAACTGGCTTGCACCCATTGTATGTGAACGTAGAGCTTATCACACCTGATTATCACATGGTGTCTTGGCATGACGAACTGTAGCAGCGGTGCATACTCAAGGAGAACACTTATACCTTGAAATTTAGTGAGAGATCATCTTATAATGCTACCGCCGAACTAAGCAAAATAAGATGCATATGTTGGGGAACGTAGCAGAATTTTAAAATTTTCTATGCATCACCAAGATCAATCTATGGAGTCATCTAGCAACGAGGGAGAGGGGAGTGCATCTACATACCCTTGTAGATCGCGAGCGGAAGCGTTCAAGAGAACGGGGTTGATGGAGTCGTACTCGCCGTGATCCAAAGCATCGATGACCGAGCGCCGAACGGACGGCACCTCCGCGTTCAACACACGTACGGTTGGGAGAGACGTCTCCTCCTTCTTGATCCAGCAAGGGAAGGAGAGGTTGATGGAGATCCAACAGCACGACGGCGTGGTGGTGGAAGTAGCGGGATCCCGGCAGGGCTTCGCCAAGTGCAAGCGGGGAGGAAGAGGTGTCACGGGAGGGAGGGAGGCGCCAGGGACTTGGGTGCGGCTGCCCTCCCTCCCCTGCACTATATATAGGGGGCCTGGGGGCGCCAGCCCCTAGAAATCCCATCTAATGGGGGGGGCGGCGGCCTAGGGGGTGGCTTGGCCCCCAAGCCAGGTGGAGGCGCCCCCACCCCCTTAGGGTTTCCAACCCTAGGCGCAAGGGAGGCCCAAGGGGGGCGCACCTGCCCACCAGGGGCTGGTTCCCTTCCCACTTCAGCCCATGGGGCCCTCCGGGATAGGTGGTCCCACCCGGTGGACCCCCGGAACCCTTCCGGTGGTCCTGGTACAATACCGTGACCCCCGAAACTTTCTCGGTGGCCGAAACTGGACTTCATATATATAAATCTTTACCTTCGGACCATTCTGGAACTCCTCATGATGTCCGGGATCTCATCCGGGACTCCGAAATACTTTCGGGTTACCGCATACTAATATCTCTACAACCCTAGCGTCACCGAACCTTAAGTGTGTACACCCTACGGGTTCGGGGACCATACAGACATGACCGAGACAACTCTCCGGCCAATAACCAACATCGGGATCTGGATACCCATGTTGGATCCCACATGTTCACGATGATCTCATCGGATGAACCATGATGTCGAGGATTCAATCAATCCAGTATTCAATTCCCTTTGTCAATTGGTATGTTACTTGCCTGAGATTCGATCGTCGGTATCCCAATACCTCGTTCAATCTCGTTAACGGCAAGTCACTTTACTCGTTCCGTAACACATCATCCCGTGACCAACCCTTTGTCACATTGAGCTCATTACGATGATGTCTTACCGAGTGGGCCCAGAGATACCTCTCCGTCATACGGAGCGACAAATCCCAGTCTTGATTCATGCCAACCCAACAGATACTTTCGGAGATACCCATAGTGCACCTTTATAGTCACCCAGTTATGTTGTGACGTTTGGCACACGCAAAGTATTCCTACAGTATCCGGGAGTTGCACAATCTCATGGTCTAAGGAAAAGATACTTGACATAAGAAAAGCTTTAGCAGACGAACTACACGATCTTGCGCTATGCTTAGGATTGGGTCTTGTCCATCACATCATTCTCCTAATGATGTGATCCCTTTATCAATGACATCCAATGTCCATGGTCAGGAAATCGTAATCATCTATTGATCAACGAGCTAGTCAACTAGAGGCTTACTAGGGACATGTTGTGGTCTATGTATTCACACATGTATTACGATTTCCGGATAACACAATTATAGCATGAACAATAGACAATTATCATGAACAAGTAAATATAATAATAACCATTTTATTATTGCCTCTAGGGCATATTTCCAACAGCATAAAGGATAAATATCACATGCAATCAATATAAGTGATATGATATGGCCATCATCATCTTGTGCCTTTGATCTCCATCTCCAAAAGCACCGTCATAATCACCATCGTCGCCGGCTTGACACCTTGATCTCCATCGAAGCATCGTTGTCGTCTCGCCAACTATTGCTACTATGACTATTGCTACCGCTTAGTGATAAAGTAAAGCAATTACACGGCGATTGCATTTCATACAATAAAGCGACAACCATATGGCTCCTGCCAGTTGCCGATAAATCTGTTACAAAACATGATCATCTCATACAATAAAATTTAGCATCATGTCTTCACCATATCACATCACAACATGCCCTGCAAAAATAAGTTAGACGTCCTCTACTTTGTTGTTGCAAGTTTTACGTGGCTGCTACGGTCTGAGCAAGAACCGTTCTTACCTACGCATCAAAAACCACAACGCGGTATAGTGATTGCTTTTTTATCTTCAGAAAGAACCCTGTTCATTGAATCCGATTCAACTAAAGCTGGAGAAATAGACACCCACTAGCCACCTGTGTGCGAAGCACATCGGTAGAACCAGTCTCGCGTATGCTAATGTCGGTCTGGGCTACTTCATCCAACAATACCGCTAAATCAAGAATCAACTAGTGATGGCAAGCAATATGTATATACCCACGCCCACAACTCCTTTGTGTTCTACTCGTGCATATAACATCTACGCATAGACCTAGCTCAGTTGCCACTGTTGGGTAACGCAGTAATTTCAAAAAAATTCCTACGCACACGCAAGATCTATCATGGTGATGCATAGCAATGAGAGGGGAAGAGTGTTGTCCACGCACCCTCGTAGATTGTAAGCGGAAGCGTTATGAAAATGCGGTTGATGTAGTCGAATGTCTTCATGATCCGACCGATCCTAGCACCGAAGGTACGGTACCTCCACGATCTGCACACATTCAGCTCGGTTGGACCGGGGGCTTCGCCATCTCCTCATCAACCTACTCCGGACACTTCGGCGTCACTAGCCGACCAGCTCCGTCACGTTAGCTGGACCGAGGGCTTTGCCTCGGCGAGCCAACCTTTGCCAACATCGCCATGTCGTCGTTTTATCGCCCATCAGGCAATGGGTGTGCGGATCGAGTCCCAATTTTGGGAATCACCTTCCTTCGGATAGCTACAACAAATAAACCAGGTGCTATTAATCCTAGTATTTTTTGCTTGTTTGGGTTCATTTTTCTCAAGGAATTATTACTCTGTATTGTCCATCATATGTACACAGGTCTATCAAATGGTGGACGCATTAACGACGGTCGCATGGTGGTTCAGTCAATCTCCATACATCGTCCGGCGAATGCCGCATCCGGAACTCGGACCGACCTGTCAATTCAGGCTTTGCCACGCTTTTACCGCATCACGCCGACGCCCTGCATTGACATTGACTTCGGCGCCAGACCATATTTCTTTTATTACTCACTTTGCATAAATTATTTATTATGCAACGACTTTTTTTATCTCCAGTTTGCATCACTTTTTGTGCACAGGAAAATGATCCGGGTTGGGCAGTATCGTCAACTCGGCGTATCGACATACCACGCCACCTCGGCTAGACGGGGGGCTCCGTCAACACTTCATTACCCCATGCCGGGGACTTCAGCATCACTCTGCCGGCCTACATTGACCGTGCTATGTCACCACTTCGGCGTGTCGAGCTCTCCGCTCCGCCACCTCGGGACCGGCTTGGGGGATGGAACCTTGTCCCCCATCAAGCTCGGACCGCGTCATCAATGCCGAACACATTAATCAGCTAAGTCGCTTTCGTGGTCAAAGTTTTAATTTTTAACTTGTGTTCGGTTCGACCAAGCATTATACTTTTTTGGAAAAAAGTTGCTTGTAAAAAATCTCCTTGTCAAAACTTTGTTTGTGACATGCAAATTCAAATACCCCGTTTACTTGGGGGCTTCCTTCATGAAGCTTTTTCCTCTTGCATATGATTATACGTGTACGGCTTCGTTCCTTGTTCGTGTATTACGCCACAATACGCACCATATTGACTTAAGCGATTTGCAAGCTGGGTTGCCTGGCTCCTGTGCTTACCCCTACGTTCCCGATTGTTCGGCTAGGGAGTAAAGGGAGCACCTCTGTGATTGTCACGACCGGGTCCTCCGAGCTCTAACCTCAGACTGGGTGAAGCCGAAAGCTAGCGCTCTTATTGTTTTCAATCATGGTCGGCACACAACGGAACTCATGAGTACAAAAAATCTATTGCACAAGTCTCATAGTAACAATGACCACCGAAGAAAGGTATCGGTGGTGGTACTATTTTCTTCGAAGATGCTTCTTATACTTCGTCACTAATATAGCATAAGTTCCCTGAGCGCGCTTTGTCTGTTACAGCCTTATGGCCTAATTGCCTGTTTATCGGAAACACCGTCGATATTCTCGACAGCTGGAGTACATAACACTCTTCGGCCCTTGACCGAAGAGGGAGAAGCCGACGGTCGGTTAAGACGCGTATAAAGTTCGGGCGAACACAGATATGATATAAGTACTTTGGTACATACATTCATTATACATAAATTTCTTTTGCCCAAGTCACTTGGGGGCTCTTAAATTTATATGAGTCGTTTTATGATAAGTGTTCTTCTTCTTAGTCGTTGCAAAGTTTTATTATTATTATTATTATTATTATTATTATTTATCACTCCTTTTTTGACACGAGCGTGTGGTCACTAGCCGGGGAGCCTAATTTCTCTCTCACAGCCTCTAGAGTTTAGTTTGCTAAACTGACCTAATGAGAAGTACTCCACCCTCGGGATAGGAGGTTGAAGCCGTAGGCTGACCAGCTTGAAGTCTTGAGATATGATGTATCATGTTAAAGCACGACAGAAGCACTTTTTTTCTAAGTCCAATTTTCAGATTGGCACCGAACACTTGATCTAGTTCGGACATTAAACTTTTAAATAAGTTTTTTGGCTTTTCAAGCCTATGGCACTTTTAAACTATTTGTGTGTTTCCAGCATTAGTCTCGCAGTGCAACGCCGGACACCTTTAGGGATTCGGCAAAAACATTCTCAGACATTGCTATATATGCATCGGTTTCGAATTGTGTCTTCAGTCAATAGTTGGGTTGCCCGGCTCCTGTGCTTGCCTCCTACGTTCCGCTTTGTTCGGGTAGGTATGCAAAGGGAGAACCACTGTGATTGTGCTTCCAGCTCGCATGGTCAAGCACCTCAGTGGAGAAAGCCGAAAACTGACTGTCACAATAGGCGTAAACTGGTCAGTGATCCGATGACGGTGTTAAATGACGGGCCATTCATAACAATGGCCGAAGTGTTTACAGCTTGACCTCGACTGTCGCCGAACACTACCGGGGGCTATTAACTGGCTTCCCAAACTAAATCCTTGATATTTTGCTCTTACATTAGAGCTGAGGTTTCATGATCATGCTTAGCATGACAACCCAAAGAAAGGAACCGATAGCGGGACTATTTTCTTTGGAAGACATTTCTTATGTTAAACAATAATATAACATATCTCTCTGCGTACCTTTGTTTATAAAACCGTAGGGCCAGATTGCCTTGTTTGTCTTGCCCTCATAAAGGCTTTATAAAGTAGGACAAACACTCCTCGGCTACTGGCCGAGGAGGTGGAAGCCGATGGTCGGTCAACAAAGTTTTGTACAATGCGGATCCGAGCATTTATGACGTAAAGTACTTGGATACATAGAGTCATTACACAGAATTTGTGATTTTACTATGGATATCGATCCTTAATTCGGCCACCCGTGCCCGCATTAAGGCTCGGGGGCTACTGGGCTTCGGGCTTATTATTTACAAATATTAAAGGGGCACATCGATCCCCTGATCTGGTGCTGCCACCCGACCAGTGTCTCGGGGGCTACTGCATTGCCTGTCCAATGCAGAAAATTTCAAGTGTAATACAGTTTCCGAGGAGATTTTGATCCTCAGGTTGGTCGAATGCACCCAACCTGAGTCTCGAGGACTGAGCACGCCGCTTTTTGTGTCCCGAAGTATACTGCCGAGCTAGGACTTGATCCTCAGGCCGATTTTACAAATCAACCTGAGTCTCAGCGGCTACTGGGATTAGCGGTCTTACGTCATCCTTCAGGTGCATCTCGGGTTTTAGACCGATACACACCTTGAGGGCTACTGGCTATATATCTCGGCAGAGAATAAATTGCACCAACCAAAAATATTGACAAAAAATAGGCCCACAGTCGGGGTGGTGCACCACCTCGGAAGCAGTCCGGCATAAAGCTCGGGCGCTAGTGGCTGGCTCCATAGAGGGCATTTCCGGCATTAAGCTCGGCTAAACTCCTTCAACTTTTTTGAACCAAGGTGATTTATGACAGTCTGGCGTTGGAGCTTGGACATAGTCCGGCGTTGGAGCTCAGATACATTCCAGCGTTGGAGCTCAGAAGCGGTCCGGCGTTGGTGCTCGTCTGCAAAAGATACCTCGAATGCGGTCCGACGTTGGAGCTCGGACGCAAGAGGACACTGCCTCCCGGGAACAACTTCAAACCCGAGGGGTGGCATAAAGATAACAAGGCATTGATAAAGGCCGGGAACTTAAAGGGGCTCCTCGGATACCCGACGTATAAACTCGCCGAATGCATTTCAGCGATCCTCAAGATCGAAGATGAGAAGATTTGTTGAACCAGTTTTCAAGACCGACAACCGAAGATGAAGAACAGTTCAGAAGAATCGAGGAGTGTCCCTAACTTGAAGACCGGTTCAGGGGGCTACTGACGGTGTCCTGGACTAGGGGGTACTCAACACGTCATCTCCCGATCTGTTAGATTGGGCCGAGGACCCCCATGGCCGTATACTCATGGGTCAGTTCGGACGGCTGCCGCATACATGGAAGATTCCACAAGACTTGGTGATCAAGACAAGGACTCCTCCCCTACGGCGTATTCGGCTAGGACTCTTGTTATCCTAGGCCTCTGGTGCATTATATAAACCGAGGCCAGGCTAGTCGATAGATAATATACATACAATCATACCATAGGCTAGCTTTTAGGGTTTAGCCTCTTTGATCTCGTGGTAGATCTACTCTTGTACTACCCATATTATCAATATTAATCAAGCAGGGCGTAGGGTTTTACCTCCATCAAGAGGGCCCGAACCTGGGTAAAACATCGTGTCCCCTGCCTCCTGTTACCATCCGCCTTAGACACACAGTTCGGGACCCCCTACCCGAGATCCGCCGGTTTTGACACCGACACCCACGAACTCTAGATTCAACTGAGTGTCGAGGGAGATCTTCGTCAGCACGACAGCATGATGATGGTGATGATGATGCTACCAGAACAGGGCTTTGCCTAAGCACCGCTACGATATGACCGAGGTGGATTATGGTGGAGGGGGGCACCGCACACGGCTAAGAGATCAATGATCAACTTGTGTGTCTATGGGGTGCCCCCTCCCCCCGTATATAAAGGAGTAGAGGAGGGGGAGAGGGCCGGCCTCATAGGCGCGCCCAAGGGGGGAGTCCTACTCCCGGTGGGAGTAGGATTCCCCTTCCCTAGTTGGAGTAGGAAAGGGAAGGAAGGGGGAGAAGGAGAGAAGGAAAGGGGGGCCGCCCCCCTCCCAATTCGGATTGGGCTTGGGGGGGCCACCTTGGCCGCCTCCTCCTCATTTCCATTGTGGCCCATTAAGGCCTATTGACTCCCCGGGGGGTTCCGGTAACCTCCCGGTACTCCGGAAAATGCTCGAACTCATCCGGAACCATTCCGATGTCCAAACATAGGCTTCCAATATATCAATCTTTACGTCTCGACCATTTCGAGACTCCTCGTCATGTACGTGATCATATCCGGGACTCTGAACTACCTTCGGTACATCAACACATAAACTCATAATACCGATCGTCACCGAACGTTAAGCGTGCGGACCCTATAGGTTCGAGAACTATGTAGACATGACCGAGACTCATCTCTGGTCAATAACCAATAGCGGAACTTGGATGCTCATATTGGTTCCTACATATTCTACGAAGATCTTCATCGGTCAAACCGCACAACAACATATGTTGTTCCCTTTGTCATCGGTATGTTACTTGCCCGAGATTCGATCATCGGTATCATCATACCTAGTTCAATCTCGTTACTGGCAAGTCTCTTTACTCGTTCCATAATGCTACATCCTATAACTAACTCATTAGTTACATTGCTTGCAAGGCTTATAGTGATGTACATTACCGAGAGGGCCCAGAGATACCTCTCCGATACTCGGAGTGACAAATCCTAATCTTGATCTATGCCAACTCAACAAACACCATCAGAGACACCTGTAGAGCATCTTTATAGTCACCCAGTTACGTTGTGACGTTTAATAGCACACTAAGTGTTCCTCTAGTATTCGCGAGTTGCATGATCTCATAGTCATAGGAACATGTATAAGTTATGGAGAAAGCAATAGCAGTAAACTAAACGATCATCGTGCTAAGCTAACGGACGGGTCAAGTCAATCACATCATTCTCTAATGATGTGATCCCGTTTATCAAATGACAACTCTTTGTCTATGGCTAGGAAACTTAACCATCTTTGATCAACGAGCTAGTCAAGTAGAGGCATACTAGTGACACTCTGTTTGTCTATGTATTCACACATGCACTAAGTTTCCGGTTAATACACTTCTAGCATGAATAATAAACATTTATCATGATATAAGGAAATATAAATAACAACTTTATTATTGCCTCTAGGGCATATTTCCTTCAACTCAGGCAACCCACTATAAGCGAATCATGAACGTATTGCAACACCCTACAGCAGGAATCCCTCACGCTTGCGCGACACGGAGGGCACAATAGGACAGCACCAAAATAAAACATACAACTCATACCAATCTAGATCATCAATCAACCCAAAGACAAAGGATATCTACTCAAAACATCATAGGATGGCAACACATCATTGTATCATAATATGTGGCATAAAGCACCATGTTCAAGTAGGGATTACAGCGGGGTGCGGAAGAGTGGACCGTGTAAAAGAGATGAGGATGGTGATGATGATGGTGATGTTGATGAAGACGATCACCACGGCGATGATTCCCCTCCCGATGGCACTCCGGCGCCACCGAGAGAGAGGAGGAGAGGTTCTCCCCCTTGTGCTTCCTCCTCCATGGCCTCCCCATGGATGGGGAGAGGTTCTCCCTCTGGATCTTGGCCTTCATGGCGATGATGGCCCCTCCGGGATCCTCCTCCATGGCCTCCGGTGATGATGGCCCCCTCCAGCAGGGTGCCAGAGAGGGCCTAGATTGATTTCTCGTGGCTACAGAGGCTTGCGGTGGCGGAACTTCAGATCTAGGTTATTTTCTGGAAGTTTGGGTATTCATAGGAGAGGTTGGCGTCGAGAACAAGTTAGGGGGCCCCACGGGAAGTCCACGAGGCACAGGGGTGTGCCCTCCACCCTTGTGGGGCCCACGGTCCTCCTCTCCGGTAACTCTTCGTTCCAATATTTTTTATATTTTCCGGAAAAATTCTCCATTGATTTTCATCGCATTCCGAGAACTTCTATTTCTGCACAAAAACAACATCACGGTAGTTCTGCTGAAAACAGTGTCAGTCCGGGTTAGTTCTAATCAAATCATACGAAAATCATATAAAACTATTGTAAACATGGCATGAACACTTCATAAATTATAGATATGCTGGAGACGTATCAGGCTCCTGCCCTAGCCGCCTCCCCTTACCATATTTGTCCGAGGGGGAAAGGAAGGAGGAGGAGAGGATAGCAGGGGGAGGCCGAATCCCCCTCTTTCCTTTTCTCACCTTGGTCAGCTGCCATAGGAGGGGCGCGCCAGCCCCTTGTGGGCTGGTGTGCTCCTCTTACTTGGCCCATATGGCCCATATACCTCACGGGGCTTCCCGGAACCCCTTTCGGTGATCCGATGATTACCCGGTGCCTCCCGAAACTCTTCCGATGTCCAAACATCATCGTCCTATATATCAATCTTTACCTCTAGACCATTCTAGAGCTCCTCGTCATGTCCATGATCTCATCCGAGACTCTGAACTACATTTGGTCACCAAATCATATAAACTTTTGACCAAGTCAAGTGGGCCGGCATTTTTATCTAAAGGGGCCACTGTCGGGTC
Source organism: Triticum dicoccoides (assembly GCF_002162155.2). NCBI lineage: Eukaryota > Viridiplantae > Streptophyta > Magnoliopsida > Poales > Poaceae > Triticum > Triticum dicoccoides. The sequence continues at coordinate 233,664,618 of NC_041392.1, forward strand.
ATGCCACATGTCAACGTTTCATAGGTGCGTCTCGTCCATTTTAATGAATGACATCTGTCGCAATACATAGCTGACATGTGGTTCCACCGGCGAATGAGAAATTTACACGTGGAAAATCTTCATTGGTCGGTGCTGTCAATGGGTATCAGATCCAAAACCGGCATCCGATAGTTTAACGGCGACACATTATGGCGGCTGACAAAATCACTTCTATGATGCACCATTTATCATCATGGAAGTGGACACTTCTATGATGATAATTTGAGTATTATCATGGAACACTTTTACACAACACAAGTATTACTATCTTGATTCTGTCATAAAATCAACATTGATGTACATGCGTAATAGAAAACATTACCTACTGTGATAAACACGTATTATCATGATTTTTTTTGCAGTGTTAGTTTCCAATATTCCCCACCAAAAGAACCAATTTTGTAAAGACTTGAGACCTTTGTTGTTTTATTATCTATGTTTTCTTTGTTTGGCCACACGTGAGGTGGAAAGTCTATCCTACATCTAGGATGCTTGCCACCCATCGAGGTGGGTGTTCGGGCCTGTTTTCACGAGCAGTGGAGGGCGGGCCCTATGTCTAGGGCGCTCGTATCTACTTGCTCCGGCTCCAGGGGGCTTTTGATGTTGGTGTGTTGCCTGGTCGCAGCTCCAGGGCTTGTTAATTCAGTTTTTTGTTAGTAGGAGACAAAAAATACTTTACTTAATTTCTAAAAAGTTATATATTAAAAAAGTACTTAATTTCTAAAAATTTCTATTTTGACTTAAAACAGTAGCAGAGACTGCTACTGTGTTATATTGAAAAGAAATGGTTACAATGTACAATCCATAGGGGAATAAGATTACAAAGAAAGGTCCTCGACCAGAATAAATAGACAAGGCTAACAAAGAAAGAGCAAGGAGAGTGATGTAGTCACAATACTATGATGAAGCCTATATTTAAGTTTAAGCCAGAGCAAATCAGTCTTTCTCATCTCCTTCCACGCTTTTCTCGGTTGGATTGATTTGTACGAAGATGTATGTAAAAGTTTATTCACGTAGTTTGTAAATAGTATCCATATCATTCAAAAAATTGTTCATCACATTTTTTAAATGTTGACATATTTTTTTAAATGTTTGTGACATTTAATTAAACGTTCATACAATGTAAAATTTTGTTTGCGTAATTTCAGAAATGTTATGTACCATTCAGAAAAATGCTCAAGACTTAAAAATTGTTCACCTTTAAAGAAAATATTCGTGTAATTTATGGAAAATGTTGATTGTGTGTTTAAAAAATGTTCGCATTGCATTTTCAAAATGTTAATGCACATTTGACAAATGTTGAACATGTATTTTGAAAATATGGTCAACACGTATTTGGTAGATTTTCAAGGTGTATCTAAATTTTTTCAACTTTTATACAAAAAAATATTCAACATGTATTGAAATAAAGTCGACATGTATCTGAAAAAATATGTTCATGGCATTTATGAAAAAAAAATCAATGTGTGTTTAGAAAATGCCCACCATATATTTAAAAAAATATTCAGTGTGCATTTGACAAAAGTTCAACATGTATTATAAAAAATGTTCAGTGTGTATTTAAAAAAATTTAACGTGTGTCTGAAAAATATTCAACATGCATACAAAAGATGCAGGTGCATACAAAAGATTTTCAATGTTTATTAAAATAAAATCGACTTCTATTAAGAAAACTAAAAGTAAAAACAAAATAACACTAATAGAGAAAAACCCAAAGAATAATAAATAAAAGCACAAAAAAAACATGCAGAAGTTCTAAAAATGGTTCATACCATTCTGTAAACCTTTAAAAAAAATCGCTCTATTGGCCGGCCACTAATGCGATCACAACTACGAGAGGGTGCTCCATCTTGCAGTAAGTGAGATACAACACTCGTGAGTTTAATCTACCACCACTACTCCTTTTTTTAGAAGCATCTACTTTTTTTTGAAATAAAAATGAAATTTTATTCATTAGCAATAACCAATAGTGAGAAGCGTTACAATTTCACTAATAGGCTCCTCAAACCAATCCGAAGTCAAAAAAAATCTAGCTAATCTAGCAAGTTCATGTGCTACTTTATTTGCCTCTCTATTACAATGTTCAAATTTAGTCATGATAAAATCACAAGCATAGTGATAGCAGTCATCGAAGATTGCCGCCGTCGCTCCCGCTGAATGTCCTCCGTCCCGCATGGTCTCAATCACCTCAAGATTGTTAGAGTTGATGATTAGGCGATTATATCCCGCCCTTTGCGCTAAATTTAGGCCAAATTTAAGAGCTAAGGTTTCTACCATGAGAACATCTGCGCAGTAGTTTATCTTTCCATTCCCTCCTGCAATAAACATACCTTTGTCGTCTCTCAATACTGCCCCCATCGTACCCTCCAACAAGTCATGGTCAAAAGAGGTGTCAACATTTAGTCTCGCAAAGCCCCTAGAAGGACATTACCAACCCCCTTTTTGATGCAAGCCTTTGAAGATGATGCATTTACAAAATTATATGTAAGAGCTATGATCCCCATTGAGATCTGAGTCGCATTTTGAGTTAACTCCTTGTGCACTAATTTTCGTTTTTCCCACCATAGATACCAAGCTGAGATTGCTATCATTTCTCGAACATTTTCGTACCCCATAATGCGTAGGTCTTGATCTGGAAGGAGTAATAGGTATTCCAATGTTGCCTCTCCAGCACGATCAATCTCACAAGCTCTCTCAATAATCATATCCAACCCTAGCCTTTTCCAAACCTCCTTGGCTTTTTTACATAGGAAAAGCAAGTGCTTCATATCTTCTACACCCTGAGCGCATGTAGGGCAAGAGGGCGAGACCTTCATGTGTCTATTAATGAGTGTTGCCCGACATGGAAGAGTGCCATGTAGTGTCCGCCATAAATTTTTTTTGACTTTAGCCGGACAAGATAACTTCCATATCTGACACCATATAGGGTTATATGTGCTCCGTCCAATCCTGTTGGAATATTTAAGTTTGCTCCCATACTGATAGTTCCACTCCACAGAGTAAGCAGACCGTACCGAAAACATACCATTTTTCGTATAACTCCAGGCAATAAAATCTGTCATATTATGTTGCGAAATTGGGATTGAAAGAATCAGTTGTGCATCAATGGTCCACATAGTTTGTCTAATCAGATCCTCATCCCAATTATTGGAGACTGGGTCAATCAAATCTACGACTTTTGATAACAGATGCCCCCCCAAGGGGTCACAATCTTCCTAGTGGCACAATTTGGGATCCATGCATCTTCCCAAATGTTAATGTTATGTCTATTCCCCACTCGCCAAATATAACCTCACTTGAGAGTATTGATGCCAGCCATAATACTTTGCCATGTGAAAGAAGCACCATGCTTTGGCTTGGAATTCAGCAAATCACCATTAGGATAGTGCTTGGCCCTTAGAATAGTAGCACACAAGGAGTCAGGATTATCAAGGAGACGCCATGCCTATTTTGCAAGCACAGCCAGGTTGAAACAGTGGATGTCACGGAATCCCATTCCTCCTTGGTTTTTTGGTACACATATTTTCCACCATGCCATCCAATGCATCCTCTTCTGGTTCTCCTCGTCTCCCCACCAGAAATGCGCCATCGCGTCTATGATTCCTTTACAATTTTTTTAGGAATTTTAAAGACCGACATTGCATAGGTAGGTATGGCTTGGATCACCGCCTTTAATAGGATCTCCTTTCCCCTGGCAGATAATAATTTTTCCTTCCAACCACTAATCCTCTTAACAATACGTTCAATCAGGAAACTAAAACAGTCTGTTTTATCAACACCCACATTTGCTGGTAAGCCCAAATATTTATCAGTGAGAGCCTCCATCATTATATTTAGTGTTATACACAATTGTTCTCTGATCTCTACCTTTGTATTAGGGCTGAAGAAAATACTGGATTTTTTAACGCTTACCAGCTGTTCCGACGCCGCACAATATAAATCTAGTGCTGATTTCAGGTTTTCCGCATTATGTTGGTTGGCTTTCATTAAGATCAATGAGTCATCCGTAAAGAGAAGATTTGTGACTGGCGGGGCGTCTCTACAGACTTTAACTCCTGATATGTTTCCGTTCTCCTCAGCATGCTCAAGCAAGGCATTCAATCCTTCTGTGCACAGCAAAAAAAAGGTATGGTGATAGCGGGTCCCCTTCTCTCAACCCTCTTGTAGACTTAAATCCCTCACTTTCCTTTTCATTGATCCTTACTTTGTATTCTATGGTTGAGACGCATTGCATAATCAAGTTAACCCACTCACGATGAAAACCCAATTTCAACATAATCCCCTTCAAAAAAGTCCACTCAACTCTATCATAGGCTTTGTGCATATCAAGTTTTATAGCACACAAACCCTCTCTACCCTCTTTTTTGTTCTTGATTGTGTGAAAACATTTGTAGGCCACTAAAATATTATCTGTTAGCAATCTACCCGGTACAAATGCACTCTGTGTTGGGCTAATAATTTCTGGTAAAAAAACCTTTAATCGAGAAGCCACCATTTTTGCAATTATTTTATATAGCACATTACATAAACTGATCGGCCTAAATTGGGTTACCTTCTCTGGAGTATTAATTTTAGGAATCATCACAATCGTCGTGTCATTCCAACCCTTTGGTATAGTGCATGTGTTGATTGTTGTCAGAACCTCCTCAATTAAGTCCTCCCCCAGCATGGGCCAAAACCTTTTATAGAAGATAGCATGGAGTCCATCTGGCCTAGGAGCTTTCAAGTCTCCAATATCGAATAAGGCCTTGCGAACATCTTCCGCAGTATAAGGGGCAAGTAGAGCATTATTCATTTCGTTTGACACTCTTCTTCGAACAAGTGATAAAACATCTTGATTCGGAGATTGAACTTCCGATGTAAAAAGCTTTGTAAAATATCCAGTAATGTGATTCGTCAATTCCTTATCCGTTAACCAATTTCCAGATTCATCTAATAGTTTCTTTATATTATTTCTTTTTTTCCCTGGATGTTGCAGCATTATGAAAGAACGATGTATTACGATCTCCGTGCATCAACCAATTTGCCCGTCCTCTCTGTAACCAGAATATTTCCTCTTGCTCCAAAATATTTTCAATTACCACAATAATTTCCTTCTGACGACATCGAGATTCCGTATTCAATGGGCCACGCCTTAGTCTCTCCAACTCTTTTTTTTATTTTCTAATTCTCATCTTTGGTCCCTTTAGCGTTTCCCGGTCCCAAGTATGTAGATCGACATGCACTACTCTCGTACGGTCAGCAAGTGAGGGTCCAATACTTGCTAGCTTTGCTTTCTCCCAAGATGCCTTAACGATTTCAGTGACCGCCTCTTCTTTCAACCATCTCGCCTCAAATTGTTTAATGCGCCCCTCTGGGCGTTTAAAGATTTTTTTCATCCAAATACTCCATATCCAGTATAATTAGGCGATGGTCAGAATGAACATGTTCTTCATTGATAACTGCTGCTCGTGGAAATTTGTTTGCCCATGCTAAGTTACAGACTGCACGATCAAGACGCTCATGTATTTCGCCTCTCCTCCAAGTGAACATGTCCCCATTATATCCTAGATCTTCCAGCCCACAATCCATTAGGCATTCACAGAACTCTCTCATCATACCAAGTGGTCTAGCTACACCACCCTCTTTTTCCGAAGGGTATAAAATCTCATTAAAATCCCCCAAAACCACCCAGAGATGGTTACTCTTACTATGTAAATTGCAAATGTCATCCCAAGATAGATGATGTTCATTCCATTTCGGGTGACCATTGAAACCTGTGAACCACCACTGAACCACATTCTCATACATAAAAACAATATCAATAAAATGGGGCAAGACATAGTTCAACTCAATTTTATTGGACTCATGATGAAACAAAGCGAGGCCTCCGGCCTTACCATCACTTTCCACTACAAACATAGAATCAAAACCTAATACGCGACGAAGCTCATCGGCTTTACAATTATTCAAATGGGTTTCAAAGAGGAAAATTAAATCTGCCCTTGTATGCTTCTGTAGCTCCAGAAGCTCACGAACTGCCGTGTTGGAGAGCATACCACGACAGTTCCAGCCTAGGATTTTCATTTGGCCCGGCGGTCCTCCTCCTCGGAGGCCGCCGATGTGCCAATCTCATCTTTGTCTTCGCCAACTGATTCCCCACCTTGCGGTGCGTACTCTTCCTCCTTCTCATCAGTCTCCTTTGCAACATGTGTAACCCCGCCTTCCTCATCCTGGACTGCTACAACTCTACCCGTGCACACCCGTTTGGATGTGGCATTTACATCACCATATAAGATGCGCTCATAACTATCCATCTCTTTCTCAAAAGAAAACTCTAAACCACTGCCCGTTGGAGGAGCCCCAAAAGAATGCCCCCTTTTTTCCCTAGCACTTGCTTGCGAGCATCTTCAACTCTGTTTGACCCCCCCCCCTTCTTTTTATCTTTCTTTTTTGAATTGCCCCGCGTTGGATTCTACTTTTCTTTTGAGGCAATTGAGAACAAGCATCTGCTACTACTACTCTCGGAAGAATTATGGGCCGAAATCTTCCCGGATCGGATAGAGGTGGGCGGTTTCCCTCGAGACCTCACTTGGTACAAGAGGAATTTATCACACAGAAAAAACTTGGCACAAGCGTCTAGTGGGCAAACGTTTGCCCACTGGCGCCCCCCGGCGCAGATTCTCTAACTTGCTTATAGCAAGTCAGAGGCAGCCCAACGCACGCCAGATGCCGCTCGTTCTCGATCGGTCGGCTGCTTCTTTCGATCCCTCACTCAGCCTAAAATAAGCAGCCCAGCCCAGATTTCATAGCCCACCTAAAGGCCTACTTCAACACAATGGAGGGAAAACAAAACTTCAGGCGGGAGCACGAGAGGATTTTGGCGGAGAAACGTGTGCTGCGCTGCTCTGTCGCGCGCTGTCTCAGCTTTAGGCGATCGCTGCGGCAACTCCAAGGAAATCAGCTGGCCGATCGAGGAAAACTTCTGGCGATCGATTCCAGCCATCATTCCTCCTCCTCCTCCTTCCAGATTACAGGTAGCAACCACAAATCTCCCCTCTTTGTCTTGTATTTTCTTCACAAATTGGAAATTTTCTTACTTGTATTTGTTCATGATTCCTGCAGTAATTATTGAGTTCATGTCTTCAAATTAAGAGATAATGGCAGAAACCAACAAGTAAGTTAGGCTTGCACTGGAATTCCTTTGCTGACATCTAGATCTATAGCAAGTTAGGCTTACACTGGAATTACCTACATATTTATTTTGGTGCAGGGAGAATGTGATTCGTACGTCCTTACCTCAAGTTGGTCAGAAATTCACAGACTTGGCTGAGGCATGGTCATTTTGGGTTAACTATGGAGGCCGGGCAGGTTTTGAGGTCAGAAAAAGGTCAAGCTGGAAAAGTAAAATTGATGGAGCGGTAACTTCATGTAGATATGTGTGTGCAAAGGAGGGTTGTCGAGTACAAGACAAGAGGGATCATCTCACAAAGAACCCTAGAGCTGAAACAAGAACAGATTGTGATGGCCATATGTGTCTTTCATTAGATCGAGTGGCAGGACATTATCAAGTGGTGGAGGTAGTGCTTGCTCACAATCATGGTGTCTACTTACCACAAACTTTCCATTTGATGTCATCACAACGGAGGATTTTAGAATTGCAAGCCGTTGAAATTGAGGCTGCCGATGACTCTGGAATTAGGCCAAGGCATGCACATGACTTGGCTAGTCGCCTTGTTGGGGGGCCAATGAATCTCAGCTACACGCCTCGTGATCACAAAAATCACTTGCAGAGCAGGCGCCAAAGAGAGTTAGCATATGGTCAGGCGGGAAGCATGTTGAAGTATTTTCAACAAAAGCAGGCTGAGAATCCGTCTTTCCAGTATACTTTACAATTGGATTCCGAAGAACAAATAAGTACTATATTCTGGGCTGATGCAAAGATGTGCATTGATTATGCACACTTTGGAGATGTTATCGCCTTTGACACTACTTTTGGCACAAACAAAGAATATAGGCCTTTTGGTGTTTTCGTCGGATTCAATCATTTTAGAGAGACCGTTATTTTTGGTGCTGCTCTTTTGTTTGATGAAACACGTGGCTCTTTCAAATGGTTATTTGAGGCTTTTGTAGAGGCACACAACCGAAAGCAACCTAGAGCTATATTTACCGATCAAGACACGGCAATGGGATTGGTTGTTGGGGATGTTTTCACCCAAGCATGGCATGGCTTGTGCACCTACCACATCATGCAAAATGCCGTCAAGCACTTGTGCAATAGCAAAGTTGAAGAATCAAAAAAAGAGGAAGATGAGGAACCTCATATCCTCTTAGATTTCAGCGCTTGTATGTATAATATTGAGGACAAGGCAGCCTTTGAAGAGGCATTTGACATCATGAGAAATAAGGTGGATAAGAAGAAGGCCTCATGTCTAGATAGCATCTACAAGTTAAAAGAAAAGTGGACTGAATGTTACATGAGAGATGTTTTCACATTGGGAACGAGAAGCACACAATTAAGTAAGAGTTTCAATAGTGATTTGATAAAACATCTCAAATCAGATTTTGACATCATTCGCTTCTTAAAACATTTTGAAAGGGCTGTGCAAGGAAAAAGAAACAAGGAGCTAGATGCAAAATTTGAAGCTACTAAAAAACTGCCTAGAATAGGGATGGAGACTCCTATGTTGTTGCAAACAAGCGAAGCTTACACACCGACCATATTTGAAGCATTCAAATCTGAATATAGAAGATCCATGGCTGCATGTAGTAGAGCATTGGATGGAGATAATACATATGTTGTTACAATTGTGAGGGCTAATGGTGATTTGAGTTCCGAACTAGAGCGCATAGTTGTCGGTGATCCTTTGGAGCAAACGGCTTCTTGTAACTGTTTTCAGTTTAAAAGGACCGGAGTATTGTGTGCGCATGCTTTAAAAGTTCTTGACTTGATGAATATCAAGTTATTGCCAAACCATTATCTTTTAAAGAGATGGACCCGAGAAGCAAAATCTGGAACTATACAAGATACCGAAGGAAGGGATATAATTGAAGATCCAAAATTGAATGCTATGTTGCGGTACAAGTTTGTTTCTCACAAATTTCATGATTTTGCAAGTGAAGCCGCAAGCGATCCGGAATGTATCTTGTTGGTGGACAATGCATTGGACATCCTTGCCAAGCAAGTACGGGAAAAACTAAGGATATCTAGAAGTATTTTGAGTGAATCCTCTAATGTGCAGCCTAATGTTCAACAAGATGAGGGTTTGCTTAGTTCTGCACGCCTCAAGAAAAAAGAGGTTCATCAAAGAGACATAAACCTTGGATCAAGAAGACACGCAAGTACAAAAAGAAAGACCCAAAGGAATCTAGCGTATGTTGCTGAAAATTCCTGCAATTTAGTGTACTTATTTATTACTACATCATATATAAATTTGTTGGGTTTCTTTGTGCAGCAGCAAGAGAAAGAGAATCAAGTTGGTGGAAAAACTCAAGCAACAACTGAAAATGCTAACAATGCATTCAGGAGCTACGCAGACTTGCTAATGGTACTTTAAATGTTGTTGTATCTTCTCTAAACTACTATTCTATTCCAACATTTCATTTTGATCCTCTTTCTTTGCAAGGTTCTAATGGAATTGATGATATGGATTTTGGAGATCTTCTTTAGGTTCCTATTTCATGACAAGAAGAAGATGGTCCATCTTCTTCTTTTGGCCTGAATATGTTCAGCTTGAAGAAATTTGTGAAAAACACTGCAAAATGGTGTTCTTTTGTGTAGAACCTGCAGCTCTAGTACTATATTTTGTTGGAGGTTATTATGGTTATTTGTATCATAACTACTGTTTGTATTCTGGTTGATTTTGGTTGAATTCTGGTTGAAAACGGAGTATTTTTACAGGTTTCTATCCAGTCTGAATATGTTCTGTTCTATTCTGCTGTTTACATTCAATTAAGTGTCCATAGATGCACTTGTCGCTGCAGCTAGGCTGTTTGCTCCCGAATGGGCCTCCCTTGTCGCTTATGTGGGCTGGCCTGGCTGAACTGTGTTGTGTGAGGGAAGGAAACATGAAACAGAGCAGGGGACACACGATGGAAAAGAAACGGCATCCAGCTGCCTCAAGGCTGCCTCTGACTTGCTATAAGCAAGTTAGAGAATCTGCGCCGGGCGCCCCCTGGCAGCCTCCCTTATTTAGGTAGGCTTTTGTCCCCCTGATCCAGATTTGGAAAGTAGGAAGGCCCACGCTTTCCTCCCGCGCCCACGCTTTCCTTCAGCTCCCCCATCACACACTTGATCAACGCCCGTCCTCAAATGGGAGGTGTGGCTCCCCTGACGTACCCCTAGGCCCAACCTTTCCCTCTCCTCACCTACCCCACCTCCATGCCCTTCTTCTTCTTCTTCTTCTTCTTCTCCTCCTCCTCCTCCTCCAAAATCGAAAGGACCCTGCAATGGCTGCCCCATTGAAGCTTAAAAACTGGAAAAAGAATCTACCAATATACAGACAAAGGAAGAAGAGATAGGTGTGATTTTCTCACCTTGTTTGTCCAAATCTAATTGCACCTTCTACCTCCCAGTGTTCTCCCTCGTTTTTCCCAGATCCATGAGCAACTAGTATGGTTGTTGTGCTGCACCTATTGCAAAAAAGAAAAAGAAAATAGAAAGTGAGCAACTATAGTGGATTTTGCAAGCAAATCAGGTATTGACACTTGACAGCAAGCAACTCTTGGCAGGACATGAACCAGAAACGTCTGTTTTTCATTTTTTTTAAAGCAAGTACTAGTTGTTGTGTTTTTAGGTTGCTATTGGACTAGAAAAAAGTGTATTGAAAAAAAAAGAGCAGCAACTTCTAGGCTTTGTTTTAAGCAAAAATAGAGCTAAGAGCAAGCAACTCATGTGTGCTCATGCATGCTATAACTAAAAAGATGTGGAAAAAGTGTGGGCAACTACTATGGCGCTTTTAAGCAAATAAGAAAGGGTAAAAAAGGGTAAGCAACTCATGTATCTCTTCTTCTGAATTTAGTTTGCTTTGTACAATGTATGTGGTAAAATTTTAAAAGAAAAGCAGCAAACACCTAGGTGGGTTGTTTTAAGCAACTCCAGTTCTGCCATTAAGCAACTTCGTGCTCGTGCACGCTGGTAGTGAACAACTGATTTCCTATCACTGATATACTAGGCTCTTATCCAGTTTTACGGCCATCACTGAAAAGAAATGTAGGCAACTACCGAGGTTTTCTTAAGCAAGTCTAGTGCAATAAGTAATCACACACAATTGATTTCTCTCTAGGTAGTAAGAACTAATTCCAGGTGAAGGGTATGAAGATTAACTGGAGAGTAGCTGGTGGAGGTTCCTTACTTGGGCACTACTTGGATAGCTTTGAGATTTTCTATGTGGGTCCTACAAAAAAAGAAAAACACAAAGGGGTTCGCCATGGTTTCCGTAACAAAGAAAGCTACCATGGTCCTGTATGTGTCTTGCTAGAAAACTGTGGGAGGCTTGCTAGAGTTTTATGTGTGACTTGCCTGTTGTTTAGACCAAAAAGTGTGAGCTTTCTGTTTCCACATGCACAAATATTCTGCCGCCCAATCCCGCTTCCCATCCCCCTAAAATGTGTGCCTAAGATGTCAATTAAAATTGTGAGCTTTTCTCTACTTTTTTCTATATTTGATTGACTTCAGTTTCTTTAAGTTGCTTGATTTGTGAATACAAATTGCCTAGTCTAGCTGTGTGGAGTTGCCTAACCTTGCTGTGTGTATGTTTTCTGAACTATCAGAATAGTGTGAAAGAACTAGTATTTGATCTGTGTGTATCAATTGCCTGGTCTAGAAGTGTGGAGTTGCCTAACCCTTGATATCATGTTCAATAAAGATGGAGCCCCCTTGTAGTAAACACTATATCATTGATTATATAAATGAAAAAATGGCAAGTTTTGTATCATTTTAAGGCAACTAAGAAGCAATGATTGGGCGAGTTGAAAAATGGACAAACACACAGAAAAGGCCATACTCCATGATAGAACAGAAATCTGGCTACTGTTTCGTTTCACAGAACAGGAACTAGACCCTCTCACATCTAGCAACATTAATGCTTGTTCAATACCTCTGAATTATTATATCTATATGTTTGTACATTACTGTTCTCCTTACCACTCATCCCATCCCATAATATAAGAGGTTTTCTAAAGCTAATATAGCTTGCAAAAACGTCTTATACTATGGGACGGAGGGAGTATGTGTTTTAGTGCGCGCTAATTTTACTGTCATCACTGAAAAAGACTATAGGCAAGTACTGAGGTTTTTAGGCATGTATATACTTCCTGCGTCCGCAAATAAGTGTACATCTAGCTTTTGTCCTAAGTCAAAGTTTTAAAACTTTGACTAATTTTATAGAAAAAAGTAGTAGCATTTATGACACTATATTAGTATCACTAGAATCATTTTGAAATGTATTTTCATAATATACCAATTTGATATCATAATATACTACTACTTTTTTCTAAAAAGTTGGTCAAAATTATAAAACTTTAACTTTAGAATAAATGGTAGAAGTACACTTATTCGCGGACGGAGGGAGTGCTTCCCATATCTTGGGCAAGTCTATCATCAGATCTTAGGCAAGTCTATCATCAGAGTATATGATGAAAAGCGTCTGTAACGCGTATCTGATATAGAAACAGTCATTCATCTAAGTATATAATGAAAAGAGTCAGCAAGTTTGCATCATTTTGAGGCAACTAGAAGGCAATGGTTAGGCAAGTTAAAAAAATCATCATCAAGATTGGTTGTAGGGGGGTCTTGCTGGATGCCCTTACTGCTCCCAGCCATTTTTCGCTGCAAAAAGTAAAGTATAAAACTATCATTAGCCATAAAAGCATGACAAAAATAGCAGGCAACTTAAGAAAAATGTAAAACATGTATTGGTAAAAAAACAATTGAAAACCCGTGACAACCGCGCAGGCAAGTTTGCATGCCTCTGCTAGGCAAAAACCATGAAAATGCCAGGCATCTGGCTAGCTAAGGATGCCAATATCAAAATGGAAATGTCGTATCTATGCATGAGCTAAGCAGGCTTCTTGTTACTACCCTCCTGTGCCAGCAAGTTTTTTATCGTCATCACATCCAGCTAGAGGATACATGCTACTCCTAGTGTGATATTGGCATCGCATAAATTTTGCCAGGCCAACTCTCTCTCTCTCTTTCAGTATAACACTAGGAATCTATATAGGTCAATGCTTTTAGGCGACCTATTTTATTCACCATGCGAAGCCCTCTTCAAAAGATCAAAGCATCAAAAATATGTGAAGCACATGTGTGGTAATTAAATGAGAACAAGGAGCACCTATGTACAGGCAAGTTGGTATGCATCTGCTAGGCAAAAGCAATGTAAACGTCAGGCAAAACTGGTAAGCCACTACTTCAAACTCTATGGTAAGTAAAAGAAAACAAGGAGCACCTATGTACAGGAAAGTTGGTATGCATCTGCTAGGCAAAAGCAATGTAAACGTCGGGCAAAACTGGTAAGCCACTACTTCAAACTGTGTAGTAATTAAAAGAAAACATGGAGCACCTATGTACAGGCAAGTTGGTATGCATCTGCTAGGCAAAAACAATATAAACGTCAGGCAAAACTGGTAACCCACTACTAAACTGGCAACAAACTAATCAGTGAAAACTCGAATATATCTAACTGAAATCATGGGATGAATCAAAAAACGCCAGGATATCTCATATATATCTAACTACCAGATCAAACTAGCAATAAATAAGAGCATCCCCTGGCAAAAAAGCACTCTAGAACAGGCAAAACTACTGCAAACATCAACTTAGCCACAAAACAAATTTCTCGTACAAGTTCTCGCACATTCTCCTCACATTTCTCCCGAATCTCTACCGCGCCAGAGGATATTGACCCTTGCAAACACGCAACCGCCCCCGAAGGAGAGTAACCAGGGAAAAATTGAGCTCCTCCATCATCCCTCATTTCTCGCGCATCTTCGCATCCACTCTCGTAGAACCACCCCCAATTGAACAGTCGAACGCTAGCACATAGACGAAAAATTGCAGAAAACTAGTGAGATGAAGAGGTGGGGAACGAGATGATTACCGGCGTTTTGCAGTCGATTTGCTCTTCCTCCACAAATCACAGCATCCCCTCTCCTGCCTACGCCCTCCTGCTTCACAACCGCTCGCCTGGAGATCCCGACCGCTGACGCCGCCGCAACCTTGGACGTCGCCGCCGCAACAACTGCTCCGCCCCTCGCGCGGAAATGCTCCCCAACAAGTGGAATCGACGGGTGGAAGAGAGAAAACGCAGAACGAATAGTGCGGAATCGCTGGATTCGTCGCCAGATATTGAGAACGGGGAGAGAGGAACGGCGGTTTCCGTGAGAGTGGGGAGGCGGTGGAAAGCGGGAATGGTAGCGTGCGACGTGGGTGATGAGGGAACGTGGACTAGTTGTTGCGGGTGTATTACGGGCCGGGCCGACCGGACGACACCTGAAAAAAAAGTGAGCCAACCGCGACACACCTGCGCACGCGATCCAGATCGGACGACGCAGAAGCGTGTGCGCTCGGGACGACGAAGCAGCACAGCTGCACCTTTTAAAATTTGGGGAGGATAAATACCTCTATAAAAAAGGGATAAATGGGTGGTGCCACTAGCTGACGAGGAGATACATCGAACCTGGACGCGTCGCTGCTTGCCGAGTTAAGTGGCGGCCATATTCAGTGAACCTTGGCAACGTATGCTACTACTTCCCTGTCCCAAAATATACGAACGTTTTTGACATTAGTACAGTATCAAAAACGTTCTTATATTACGGGACGGAGGGAGTACTATATAATACAGGGATATAAAACCGGTTAAATAAAATACTGTATATGGTTTGTTGCAATATACTTCCTTCGCTCATGAATACTATTTAAAGTTTATTTAATTAAATGATATAGACACAATTTAGTGTGTTTGTTCATTCATTTTATTCTGTATGTTGTCTATATTAAAATATTCAAAATGTCTTATATTTGTGAATGGAGGGAGTATGTAATTTGGGCAGCACAATTACGACACCATTATATTAGCTATGGCTATGTGCAACGCTTTATGCAGAGTCCGGGGGTCTTGCTTCTTTTTAATAGAATAGCTTTAAACATATTACTCAATATCATTCAATTAGCTATACACATATTACTCAATATGGCGACGACAATGTCTAGAACGTCGTCAGTTTGCATGTATCACTCTTCCCTGTAATTTTGCTTTTGCATACACTTTTTGTTTGAATTTTGCTAGTAGGCCTTTGGCCCAAAGCCCAACTAAAATTCTGAAATTCTCTTGGCTCATTCATACACACATGTGAGTGGAGTGAGTGAGGCTAAAATTTAGTCCCACCCCGGAAGTTGAGAGAGAGCTGCACATCTTTATAAAGTGAGCTCTTCTACCACTTGTATGAGCATGAGAAGATGAGACCTACACGCGCTCCTTCTCCTCGCTCGCCTCGCCACGCCTCGTCATGACACGTCGCGCCGCGACGCGACGCGGGATTGAGCCGAGCCGAGGACAGAGCTATGCACGTTGTCTATATTTTTGCTGCATGAGAAAATTAATGAGTCATTAATTAATAATTAACGGACGCATTAATTACTGAACCGTTTCCGATTATTTTGGATCGTAACGACTCGGACGTGGGTTTACTCCCACGACCTACCCGGCCCGCACTATATAGTCAGGCAGACGTCTACCCTAGCCGCTGCCGTTTCGTATGGTTTCTCACCACCGTTCCAGATCATTGCGCCGGCAAGCTAGTCTTCTCCATCCCTCCTTCCGGCGTGCACCGCGAGAAGGGACAGCAGGCCTCCGGAACCCCGCCTCTCGTGATCCTGTACGGGAGAGGGGCGATCAGGTTTTTGGGGAGCGCACTCGCGCGACTGCTGGCAGCGACGACTTCGTGAACGACGACTTCTTCCCCGACCTCGGCAACCTCGTCCTCGACGACATGGGCGACAACGTCAACGCCGGCAGTGCTGCACCCGCTGCACCGTATGTGATTCTATCCTTCCTGTTCGAGATCGTGGTAGAATTCATGCTTCTAGTATGTGCCCTAGATGTGATATGTTCATCTGCTATGCTAGTTCGCATGATTAATTTAATCTCTGCTGCTGTGGTCATGATTTATCTTCTGTTTATTCGGATTAAATCTCGTAGTAATTTGCTCATATTTCCAACAATCCAAAAACTTGATTATAGGCAATTTACTCCGAGTGGTTTTGCTACGCATCTGAAGCCGCCTGCCTTTAAGGGGGTGCAATATAAGAGGTGGCGCACGAGGGCAGTCTACTGGTTTTAGATCATGGGCTGCTATAATGCCACCAAGGGCAAGCCTGAGGGCGATCTTAATCCAGCACAGCTGGAAGCTTTTGAGAAGATCGATGCCCTCTTTAAAGGCGCTCTTCTGAGTGTTCTTGATGACTCCATTGTGGATTCGTTATGTCGTTTGACAACGGCAAGGACATGTGGGCTGCGCTCGAGGCCAAGTTTGGTGCCTCGGACGCCGGCAGCGAGTTGTACGTCATGAAGCAATTCTATGACTATAAGATGACTGATGAGCGCCCTGTTGTACAGCAGGCTCATGAGATACAGTCGCTCGCAAAAAAACTTGAGTACTTCAAGTGTGTGTTGCCGGACAAATTTGTTGCCGGAGGCATCATTGCCAAGCTTCCACCTTCGTGGAACAATTTTGCTACTTCCCTGAAACACAAGAGACAGGAGTTTTCCGTTGCGGATCTCATTGGTACTCTTGATGTTGAAGAGAAGGCGAGAGCAAAGGACACATGTGCTCGAGTTGCTGAGGGAGGTTCTAGTGCCCACATGGTACAGAAGAAGAACTCCCAGCCCAACAAGTTCAAAAACAATAAGAACAAAACTCAAGGCAAAGGCAAGTTTGATACAAAGAACAAGCCATCACATTCTACCAACTTCAAGAAGAATTCTCATAAGAAGGGGAAGGGACTTTGCCATGTCTGCGGTGAGCCTAATTATTGGGCTCCGAAGTGTCCTAACCGCTTTGAGGAGCGCGAACATGAGAAGAGCGGCAAGTCCACTAATGTTGTCATCGGTGATACTGATATGAAGGAATCAGGATACGGTATTTTTCCTACCATCCTTTCAGTATTTCAATCCCCTGATTGGTTAATTGACACCGGTGCCAATGTACATGTTTGTGCTGACGCCTCCATGTTTTCTTCTTACCAGGCAACAGGGACTTCACCCGTGCTGATGGGGAACGGGTCACATGCCATCGTTCGAGGTGTTGGTACGGTCGATCTGAAGTTTACTTCGGGGAAGACTGTGCGTCTGAAGAACGTTCATCATGTGCCGTCCATCAATAAAAATCTCGTTAGCGGTTTCCGTTTATGTCGAGATGGTTTTAAGTTGGTTTTCAAATCTAATAAAATTGTAATTTCTAAGTGTGGACAATTTGTTGGAAAAGGCTATGAGTGCGGAGACTTGTTCCGCCTATCTTTGTCAGATATTTGCACTAAAGTTATTAATAATGTTTGCCACAATAATGAGTCTGATATTTGGCATTCACGACTCTATCATATTAACTTTGGTTGCATGACGCGATTAGCCAATATGAATTTAATTTCGAAAATCTCTACTGTCAAAGGCTCCAGATGCCAAGTATGTGTGCAAGCTAAGCAACCTTGCAAGTCCCATAAGACTGCAGAGGCAAGAGACTTGGCGCCACTAGAGCTTATACATTCTGATCTTTGTGAGATGAATGGCGTGTTGACAAAAGGTGGAAAGAGATACTTCATGACGTTGATTGATGACTCCACTAGATATTGTTATGTGTATCTTCTGAAATCAAAAGATGAGGCTTTGACTTTCTTTAAAAACTATAAAGCTGAGGCAGAGAACCAACTTGATCGAAAAATTAAACGGCTTAGGTCCGATCGTGGTGGAGAGTATTTTTACAATGAATTTGATCTGTTTTGTGCGGAACATGGTATAATCCATGAGAGGACACCTTCCTACTCACCCCAGTCAAATGGGGTAGCCGAAAGAAAGAACCGAACTCTAACTGATATGGTTAACACCATGTTAGACACTTCGGGTCTATCCAAGGAATGGTGGGGAGAAGCGCTAATGACTGCGTGTCATGTCCTAAACCGAGTTCCCACAAAGCATAAGACCATGACTTCATTTGAGGAATGGGAAAGGAAAAGGTTGAAACTGTCTTACCTATGTACTTGGGGTTGTTTGGCGAAAGTCAATATACCAATTCCCAAGAAGCGCAAGCTTGGACCAAAAACCGTGGATTGTGTTCTTCTGGGCTATGCTTTTCATAGCATCGGCTATAGATTTTTGATAATAAAATCTGAGGTATCCGACATGCATGTTGGTACGATTATGGAATCAAATGATGCAACTTTCTTTGAGGACATATTTCCTATGAAGGATATGTCGAGTTCATCAAATCAGGAGATACCCACTCCATCTAGTGAGGAATTCACTATAGTTCCTGAACCCACCATTGCGATGGAACACGTTGAGAATCCTGTTGAGGGTAACAATGGAACTCCTGTGAGGAGTAAGAGACAGAGGACTGCAAAGTATTTTGGTGATGATTTCATTGTGTACCTCGTGAATGACACACCCAGGACTATTTCAGAAGCCTATGCATCTTCTGATGCTGACTACTGGAAGGAAGCTGTACGTAGCGAGATGGATTCCATCTTAGCTAACGGTACCTGGGAGATCACTGACCGTCCTTATGGGTGCAAACCTGTAGGATGTAAGTGGGTGTTCAAGAAGAAGCTTAGACCTGATGGTATGATTGAAAAGTACAAGGCACGGCGTGTGGCCAAGGGTTATACCCAGAAAGAAGGTGAAGACTTCTTTGATACTTACTCACCCGTGGCTAGACTGACCACAATTCGGGTGCTACTATCACTGGCTGCCTCACATGGTCTTCTCGTTCATCAAATGGACGTTAAGACGGCTTTTCTCAATGGAGAGTTGAAGGAGGAAATTTACATGGATCAGCCAGATGGTTTTGTAGTACCTGGTCAGGAAGGAAAGGTGTGCAAGTTATTAAAGTTTTTATATGGCCTTAAACAAGCTCCTAAGGAGTGGCATGAGAAGTTCGAAAGAACATTAACTGCTGCCGGCTTTATAGTAAACGATGATGACAAGTGCGTGTACTATCGCTATGGTGGGGGCGAAGGAGTTATTCTTTGTCTATATGTCGACGACATATTGATCTTTGGAACCAAACTCGATTTAATCAAGGAGGTTAAGGATTTCTTATCTCGCTGTTTTGAGATGAAGAATCTAGGAGTAGCTAATGTTATCTTAAACATCAAGCTGTTGAGAGATGAGAATGGTGGGATCACACTGCTTCAGTCTCATTATGTGGAAAAGGTCTTGACTCGTTTTGGGTATAGCGACTGCACGCCTTCTCCAATTCCATATGATGCTAGTGTGTTGCTTCGAAAGAATCGACGGATTGCTAGAGATCAACTGAGGTATTCTCAGATTATTGGCTCGCTTATGTATTTGGCGAGTGCCACGCGGCCTGACATCTCTTTTGCTATGAGCAAGCTGAGTCGGTTTGTGTCAAAACCGGGAGATGATCATTGGCATGCGCTTGAGAGAGTTATACGCTATTTGAAAGGCACCGCGAGCTATGGGATTCACTACACCGGGTATCCAAGAGTACTAGAGGGTTATAGTGATTCAAACTAGATATCTGATGCTGATGAGATTAAGGCCACAAGTGGTTATGTTTTTACACTTGGTGGGGGCGCTGTTTCTTGGAAGTCTTGCAAGCTGACCATCTTAACGAGGTCAACTATGGAAGCAGAACTCACAGCGTTAGACACTGTCATTGTTGAAGCAGAGTGGCTTCGTGAACTCTTGATGGACTTACCTATGGTTGAAAAATCAATACCCCCTATCCTGATGAACTGTGATAATCAAACTGTGATCGTCAAGATAAACAGTTCTAAGGACAATATGAAGTCCTCAAGGCATGTGAAGAGGAGACTAAAATCTGTCAGAAAATTGAGGAACTCCGGAGTTATTACGTTGGATTATATCCAAACGTCGAAAAACTTGGCAGATCCCTTCACAAAGGGTCTATCACATAATGTGATAGATAATGCATCGATGGAGATGGGTTTGAGACCCACCGCATGAGTTGTCCATAGTGGTAACCCACTCTATGTGATCGAAGATCCCGTGAAGTAGAAGTGGGAGACAAGCTGTTGGTCAGCTAGGAGGAGAGTATCACTATATTAATTATTCCACTCCGTGAAGATGCAATACTCTTCTGATCTGCATGGCAGGTTGATACTTATCTTAATGTGTTCCAAGTGGCTTATTCGGGTAAGCAGAGATGTTGTCCTGCAGGACATCTTCTGAGGAACACACCTATATGAATTTGACTGTTAACGTCGCAGTCTGTGAGAATTGGGTGTTCTCTAATAAATTCATGAAAGGTCCTGAAGTATGACGTATACGCTCCACCCGCGGGAAAGCCTTGCGGCAGCCCAGTATCGGTCAAGAATTTGTGTGAAACTAATTTCACAGAAAACTTGTAGTTCAAGGCATAGTCCACTATTCAAGTTGTGATCTAGTGTAGCATAAATTTCTAAGTGGAAATTCAACTTCACAGTCTCCACTAAGCACTGATATATAAAACAATGTTTTGGAACTAAATGATGAGATGTGCCAATGAGACTTTGTGGAGGATTGTTGGAATTTTGCTAGTAGGCCTTTGGCCCAAAGCCCAACTAAAATTCTGAAATTCTCTTGGCCCATTCATGCACACATGTGAGTGGAGTGAGTGAGGCTAATGTTTAGTCCCATCCCGGAAGTTGAGAAAGAGTTGCACCTCTTTATAAGGTGAGCTCTTCTACCACTTGTATGAGCATGAGAAGAGGAGACCTACATGCGCGCTCCTCCTTCTTGCTCGCCTCGCCACGCCACGCCACGCCACGCCTCGTCACGACGCGTCGCGTCGCGCCGCGGGTTGCGGGATTGAGCTGAGCCGAGGACAGAGCTATGCACGTTGTCTATATTTTTGCTGCATGGGAAAATTAATGAGTCATTAATTAATAATTAACGGACGCGTTAATTACTGAACCATTTCCGATTCTTTTGAATCGTAACGACTCGGACGTGGGGTTTACTCCCACGACCTATCCGGCCCGCACTATATAGTCAGGCAGACGTCTACCCTAGCTGCTGCCGCTCCGTATGGTTTCTCACCACCGTTCCAGATCATTGCGTCGCCAAGCTAGTCTTCTCCATCCCTCCTTCCGGCGTGCACCGCGAGAAGGGACAGCAGGCCTCCGGAACCCCGCCTCTCGTGATCCTGTACGGGAGAGGGGCGATTAGGTTTTTGGGGAGCGCACTCGCGCGACTGCTGGCAGCGACGACTTCGCGAACGACGACTTCTTCCCCGACCTCGGCAACCTCGTCCTCGACGACATGGGCGACAACGTCAACGCCGGCGGTGCTGCACCCGCTGCACCGTATGTGATTCTATCCTTCCTGTTCGAGATCGTGGTAGAATTCATGCTTCTAGTATGTGCCCTAGATGTGATATGTTCATCTGCTATGCTAGTTCGCATGATTAATTTAATCTCTGCTGCTGTGGTCATGATTTATCTTCTGTTTATTCGTATTAAATCTCGTAGTAATTTGCTCATATTTCCAACACTTTTTTCCAACGGGGTTTGGCCATCTCTAGGTGACAGTAAAATGTATTACCTTATTGCCCGGATTACTTGTCTTGGATTTGTATAGATATGAATTTACCTAACACTAAAACGTGTTTAGACACATCTGTATGTAGACAAAATTAATACGAGTAATTTGAGACAAAGAAAGTATGATTATGTACCGATAAAACATGTTCAGACACATCTGTATGTAGACAAAATTAATACGAGTAA
>NC_041392.1:233686926-233688016 GCF_002162155.2 Triticum dicoccoides
TCTACAGTAAACCTAATGCTCCTTGATTCAAAATTATTTATGTACACAACGAACTGACCAATCTTGTTTTTACCGAACAATCAAAATTCCGGTCCTCGGACGCATAAGGTAGTTGTTCGAGGCCTACAATACACCCGGTGCTGCCAATGGATGTCATCGTATTTTGGCAACATTACTGGCTCCATCGGAGGCTCCTCCTTGTGGAACGCCGTCCACTTTTTTTAGTTTTTTTTCGCGAATGGTCTATTTTCTAGTTTATGCAACGAGCTATGACAATCATAAGTGACAACCACGACATAAAAAAAGGAAGACATATCCGAAATGATAGCATGCGTAATACTCCATCCATTCCTAAAGATTTGCCTTTCTAAAGATTTTAACAAGTAGCTACATACGGAGCAAAATGAGTGAATCTACTCTAAAATATGTTTATATACATCTGTATGTGATAGTGCATTTGAAATCTCTAAAAAAACAAAGCCTTTCACAATGAATCTGCAAATGGAAGACTTAAGAAGACTAGACCTCTCTCTCTCCCTCTCTCTCTCTCTGGAAGTTGATATGTAGAATTCGCAAGATGTGTTTATTCGTATGAAATTCCTCCGATTTGTTAGAACAATGTGTTGCTCTCATGAAACTGTGCTCCTCAAAGCCAGACAACTTCCCAAAAGAAAAATACCCCCTCCATTCACTATCATAAGACGTTTGCATACTTCGATATAGAATAAATATGAATTATTTCGCAAAAAAAGAATAAATATAAATTAAAATGAGTGAACGAACACAGTAAAACGCGTCTACATAATTCTATTTAGAAAAGGTCATACAGAGGGAAAATGGGCCCTCTCTCAAAATCCAACATGTCGTATGTATATAAAAGCCAAATGTCGCAAAAAAAGAAGGGCGGTACTGGGCGCCGGCGCACCGGCCCAAACGTTGGGCCGGTCGCACGCCAGCCACCCGATCTAACCCGATCTATTCATACTTAACCTTTAGATTTGACCCCTTCTCTGTCATCTTCTACCTCGCGAGAAAAGAAAATTGGGGAATCAACACGCACCCCCTGCGTGCACACCTCCACCCCCCCCCC
>NC_041392.1:233688164-233689699 GCF_002162155.2 Triticum dicoccoides
CTGCCCCCATGGCCGCCGGGATTGCATCACGGCCGCCATTGATTTCAGCGTGATTCACCATGCATGGAACTCTAAAAACAAATCAAAATCGACCAGTTCCAGCTCACGGGCGCCATGCTTGCAGCATCCCAGCGCAACCCCGCCTCGGGCTTGCCGCAGTCTTCGGTTTGCACCGTCGTGTCCAGCCAAAAAAGAGATCTAGTAAAGGCAACAAATTATCAGTAGTTCGGTTGAAGCAAAATTGTTATAAGGTTCCAGCAAAACATGACATCGGTTCCAGCAAAAATCAACCTCAGCAGGGAGGACTCCAGTGATTGATTGTAGCAAAAAAATGCTAGTTCCAGCAAAATAACTCAGGAAGGAGACTCTCACTTGTTCGATTGTAGCAAACAAAAGAAATAATTGTAGCAAAAAGAACAGCTAGTTCCAGCCAAAACATACGATGGTTCCAGCAAAAAAGGTCGCCTCGCAGCCCGACGTCCGTCTCCACGACGCGAAGACTTTCACCGGTTGAAGCAGCGGAGGACAACGGTTCCAGCTCTGGGATGCCCAGTTGTAGTAAAACGGGGCGCCCGTTCCAGCTCGCCGCCATCTGGTTCCAGCACAGGTGGTGCCCGCGGGTTGCAGCTCCGCCTGCTCGATGCAGCTCCACCACCAGTGGTTGAAGCTCCGGTAGCAGCTGGTTGTAGCTTGCCCGTCGGCGCGGCGCCATCAGATGCGGGAAGGAGCAGCAGTGCATCAGCTTGAAGGGGGAGGCCATGGAGCCAAGTGATGCGGCAAGGTGGAAGAAAGCACAGAACGTGGGTGCACCTGAGTTGTTGGCCAGGAAATGAGCGGTGAAGTGATAAGGATGGGAAAAAAGAAAAAGGAAAGAAGCAACGCGTGGGTCCCGTAAGTGCGCGTGCGTGACGGCGGTGTCCGGCCGGACTGTAGACGCGAAGCGCTTTTCTTGTTGAATCCCACTCGATCGAACGCGCCCCGTGTGACCGGCCGAAGCTTTGGCCGGTGCGCCGATTGGAAACATTTACCAAACAGGTGCGTATACTAAACCCATGGTCAACGGCTCACTTTGCCGGACAATCCTGTGTTCAAAACGAGAAATCTGGAGGCTTATCCTTTTTTTCCGATAAAAAAAATCTGGAGGCTTATCTTCACCGTCATCGAAAAAAACAGGCAAGCGAACGAGGCATATCGTCGCTGACTCAGGGGCACCGGGATCTTCCGTGGAGAGCATATCCGCACCAACCCACACTCGCGCACGCCGTGCGCAGGGCAAGGAGCCAGCGCCACAGGGTTGTCCACAGAGTTAGAGAAAAACTATAGCATCTCATAATCCGGCTGCCGGAAACGCGAGCGACATTTTTTGGTTCATAAATACAGCACCATTTTATCTCCCGTGACGCCACGCCCTCCGTCACGCTTCGTGCTCCCCTAGCAGTGTCCACCGCGGCCGCTTTCCGCCCTTCTGGCCCGTTCTGTCTCCTCCCCGTCCCCCGAATTAAAAGGGAAAATTAACTGCGGCGGCGACAGCAGAA
>NC_041392.1:233690153-233728873 GCF_002162155.2 Triticum dicoccoides
CGCCGCGTCGGCGACCGTTTCTCGACGAGGTAGGGACCGGCGCCGCGCTTGTCTTTTTTTTTCCGATGGATTTTTGGTGGGATTGGTCTCTGTCGCTTCCGTCCGCCGGCGGTAGATAGTTGTTGCGCCTGAATCCGTTCGCTGATCCGGGTTTTCTAGGGTTTGCCCGGGTTTCAGATTGCCGCGCCTTCTGCTGTCGTCGGATCATCGGCGTCTCTGTATTGATTGGTGGGGCTGGAAGTTCGGAACGGAGGCCCCTCACATAGATTGATCCTGTTGTTCTCATGTTTCTAATCTTAGGTCTTCTCTATTGGCTTTGATAATGTAGTGATGACTTGCGCACGGGGAGAAGGGCCGTCTTGGTTCCTTACAAATTTTCTCTATAATTGCTGAAATCTTGTAGTAACATGCTAGGTGATCAGGTCAGAAGAAAAGCACCGTTAAAACCATAGAATTGGGATAAGTCGCTTTGTCAGTTCTGTCAGATATTGCTCACTCGCACTGTACGGTTACAATTCTGAGGTTGTTCTTTTCCAGTTGACTAGCATTGCATTTTCAGATATTGAGCACAACAGAAATTTTGCAGGTTGCAGATATTACTTCGATTGATGGTGCAAAGAAAATAAGTGCAGCAACTTGAGTAGGGTGATGTTATTGAGTCTAGTAAGCACTAGAGATGATGGATAATCTAGCTATTGTCGCGAAGGAGCTTGGTGATGTGTCGGATTTTGAGGTTGATGGCATCCCAAACCTCTCTGAGAATGATGTCAGTGACGAAGAGATCGAGGCTGAGGAGCTGGCCCGGCGGATGTGGAAAGATAAGGTCAGGCTCAAGAGGATCAAGGAGAAGCAGCAGAGGCTTGCTTTGGAGCAGGCCGAACTGGAGAAGTCTAAACCAAAGAAGCTGTCTGATCTAGCCCTTCGCAAGAAGATGGCAAGAGCCCAGGATGGGATTTTGAAGTACATGCTCAAGTTGATGGAAGTATGCAATGCACAGGGTTTTGTTTATGGGATCATTCCTGATAAAGGGAAGCCTGTCAGTGGAGCATCAGACAACATTAGAGCTTGGTGGAAGGAGAAGGTTAAGTTTGATAAGAATGGGCCAGCAGCAATTGCAAAATATGAGGTTGAGAACTCTCTGTTGGTTAATGCTAAGAGCAGTGGAACCATGAATCAATATAGCTTGATGGATCTCCAAGATGGTACTCTGGGCTCATTGCTTTCTGCATTGATGCAGCACTGCAGCCCTCAGCAGCGCAAGTACCCACTGGATAAGGGTATTCCACCCCCGTGGTGGCCCTCAGGGAGTGAGGAGTGGTGGATTGCTTTAGGCCTTCCAAAGGGTAAAACACCTCCATACAGAAAACCTCACGATCTTAAGAAGGTTTGGAAGGTTGGTGTGCTGATGGGTGTGATCAAACACTTGGCTCCCAATTTTGATAAGATAAGATATCATGTACGGAAGTCAAAGTGCTTGCAGGACAAAATGACTGCAAAAGAGAGCTTGATTTGGCTGGTTGTTTTGCAAAGAGAGGAGTATGTTCACAGTATTGGCAACGGTGTATCAGATACTCATCTTGTTGACCTAGGGGACAAAAATGAGTGTTCATACAGCAGCTGTGATGAGTATGATGTCGATTGTATGGAGGAGCCTCCTCAGTCTACAATATCCAAAGACGATGTGGGAGTTCATCAACCAGCTGTGCACATCAGAGAAGAGAATGGCTCAAGTAGTGGGAACAAAAAACATCATGATAAACGCTCTACTCAAAGGCTTCCTAGTACTAAGGAAACTAAAAGACCACCAAAGCGAAGAAGACATACCGGACAGTGTTCTGTGGATGGGTCTGAGGTTGAAGGAACACAAAGGAATGATAATAATGCAGAGGTTTTGAGCAACTCCATTCCGGATATGAAGAGCAATCAGATGGAGGTGGTCTGTGTCGCTAACCCGTTGACAAGCTTCAATCCTGCCGGTACAAATGGAGGATCTTTACAACATCAAGGAGATGTTCAAGGGAACTTTGTACCCCCTGGTGTTGTGGTTAATAATTACAGCCAGGCTGCAAATATTGCTTCTTCAAGCATTTATATGGTCGACCAGCCATTAGCTTCTGAAAGTAATGATTACACAAACTCCTGGCCTGGAAATACTTTTCAACCAGACGTTGGTCTTGGATCTATCGGCTTTAGCTCTTCTTCACATGATTACCAGTCTTCTGCTGCAAAACACTCAGTGCCACTATCAGTGGATAACCATGTGCCTGCCATGGGAACAGGAGCTTTGAACAGTTCTTACAGTCATCATATGGCAGGTAGTGGGAATTCAACCTCTGTTGCTGGTGACACGCAACCGATCATGAGTGATGCTTTTTATATTGACCCTGATGATAAGTTTATGGGCAGTTCTTTTGATGGACTGCCTTTTGATTTCATCGGTATTAATAGTCCAATTCCTGACCTTGATGAACTCGATGAACTGCTGGATGACAATGATTTGATGCAATATCTGGGAACGTAATGTAGGTAATCCCTGATCTTTCCTAGCTCATTGTTTTCTCAGTTCTTTGGATACTTGGATGTACCTTTTCTTAATACAGTTGCAATATACCCCCTTTGTTCCAAAATAAGTGCCGTGGTTTTAACCACGACATTTTTTTTTTGGGACGGAGGGAGTATGTAATAGTGCTTGCTTCAACTCTCTTTGTGGGCAATTATATCTAGTTAGAATCCATATAGTCATACATGCGAGAGGTGAGGTTGGTTAGAGCCAAATTATCTACCGTAGTTAAAATCTATCCATACATGTGAGGAGTGAGGTCGGTTGCAAGAATTACTCCTGCTGTTATTTTCCAGTGTCTTACATGTCTATGCATGTCTTGTTCTCAGTTGTGATTTCAGCTCTCTTTGTAACGGGTGCTTATTCTGTTGATTGCAGCCACCGGTAGTTGATCGCTGAGAAAAAGGGGTATTTGCGGCCTGCAAAGAGGAGTTCCATGACATGCTGATGTGGTGCTAATCCCGCTACAGTAGAGAATGATGTATTGTGTCTCTTTTTCGTAATTTGTAGAGTGCCCCTTTGACATGTGGTGGACATGATTAGCCTGTAAAAACTTGGTAGAATCTTGCGCAGCTAGCTGGAGAAACTTCGCGTCTGATGAAGAGAACTGAGATTTCTGTTTTTTCTTTGTGCCTAAGATGAATCGTGATGCATGCCTGGTTGTCATGCCCTCTTGGACGTCGTCCTGAATGTTTTTTCTGTCTGTCCTGAATTTTGCTGCTGGCTCACACCTGCATGGCTGTACTTCTTGCTTGCCGCAGAGTTTCCTGCTTTTTTTCTGCAGGGAGAGAGCTTTAGCTGAAGGAATGCGGCTGGGCTCTTGCCGCATCGTGACTTTCAGTTCTGGCTGGGCCTCGTCTCTCAATGTCATACCCCGTACTGTGGCAACACTATGATCGACGGCATTCATAATTCTGGGTCGTGATTAATGACCATGACCAATATTTTAGGCTCTTCTTTTTTCTGCAAAAGTTCAAATTTCTTCTTACGGTCAGGTCGACCAGATGGGAGGTCCGCAAAGCACTCAACTGCTGCCCTTGCTCCCGTCGCTCATGTAGCGTGCATCACTCTCGTTGATTTGGCGGGACTGAGGGACACCCCGCCGCCGCAGTCCAGTGGCTTCCTCCAGCGGCGGCGAGGAGTTGTCTTGGCGAGGTGATTTTCGCCTGGCGGCTTAGTTGCCACCGGAGTCGCTTGGGGCGACCCGGGAAATTCGTTCTCCAACAAGAAGCTATTTGTTCTGAAAGTGATATGTAGAGGGCGGGCCCTGAATTGTTGTAGGTGGTATTATGGTGTGAGTGATATGTAGCAACAAGGCTGGGCACATCATTAAGCTCAATCCCCGCAACAAAAACTTCAGCGATGAGTATGCCCTTACAGGTGGCATTGGCCCATTTCACTCATCTGGAGCACCTTCATTTTAGGTGGAGTGATTTTGATGGAGCAAGTACCCGAGGTCATAGGATCGCTAAAGAACCCGAGGCATCTTTGGCAGGGGAATCCCCCTCACCCCGGAAACTTAACGAAGCTGAATTACCTTAATAATGCCTTGCCAAATGACATATTTAGTTCCAGTAGCTCTGCTGAGAATTTCCTTGGGCTTTCATCATTGGCGCACACAGAAAAATAACAAATGAAAATGGCAAAATTGGCAATATTTTGCTAATGCTCTAATGGAATGTGATAATTGCAGGCATCAGATCCGCAAAGATCTAACAGATGCCATTGTCCAATGTTTGGAACCACAGTAAGCCATGAAAATCACGAAAAAGGACAACAGAAATTGTAGTGTATCATCAGAGAACAACCAAGCCACGCACGAGAACAAGAGACACCTTACATGGCCCTTCGATAAGGGTCCTCCACTTAGCACAAGGAAATACACCGATAGAACGCACAAGGAAATAAAGGACATGGAACACACAGTCTGAATTTCATAAAAAAAATCAGCCCGAGCATTCAGCACACACTTGATCACGTTAATTTTTGATAGCCGGAGAAGGATGACAATGATTAGAAACATGGGCATTCAGAGTTTCATGTGATGGGAGGACGATCATCATTAAGGTTCAACAGGGTATGATGGCACTGTTTATAATACAAAATAAGAGCATGATAGTCTGTTTGAACTACATTGTAACAATTCATCACAAGAAAGAAAAGTATCATGACAAGATGCCATGCCACTTTTGCCACCCCCTTGCTACACTCAGCAAATAGATAGTTCTTCGTCATCAATACCATCAGGATCAGGGTAGCAGTGGTGGTATATGCCATCATCCTCCACACCATGCACCCAATCTACGTTTTCACAACGTATGATGAGCAGTATAAGATGTGCCTGATTCATAAAACTTCTCAAATTCATTGTGCCCGAAGAAACTCTCCACGGCTGGATGAGCAATTCGGTTTCCTTCAAACTCGCAGTAAATGCAACGGACTTGTTCTGCCGTACATACAAAAAAGCACATATTGTTTCATATCAGAACATACTTCATTAAGCTGGATCACAACTAATTTGTACTCCCTCTGTTCCTAAATATTTTTATTTTTAGAGATTTCAAATGGACTACCACATACGAATGTATATAGACATATTTCAGAGTGAGATTCACTCATTTTGCTCCGTATGTAGTCACTTGTTGAAATCTCTAGAAAGACAAATATTAGGAACAAAGGGGGTAGTACTTATCAAAGATCAATGGGATCTAAGCAACCAAGTGCCATGTTACTAAAACAGCAGAAGGGAAAGCACAATAAATTGAACTTGCATCATATATAACTAAAGGGGCAACAACATGCAATAAGTCTATATTTTATATTATTCCACAAAATGTAATACTAGCAAGGTTCTAGTAGTGTTATAACTAACAACATTCCAATTTATAGAAACCATTTTCTATTATAAACTACAATTCAGTTCTTTGCGCATAACAATTTCATGACTCGCGGTAGAAGTAACATGGCCCAACCCATCATAATTGCTCACCAAGCATTAGTATACTTCCATTAGTAGGAGCTACCAAAAAGAACATTTTTTGGTCTGCAGTGAAGACTTTATATTGTTTGAAGGCCCGCTAAACCGCTAAATCATGGCATTTGACACTATGTAAATAAACATCTTAAAGAAAAGAATACAAATCCATCATGGTTGGTCGTTATTTAAAACAGTGATCTGGTGTTTTATCGAAGTGCAACAGCAAAAGATATACCAAAGTGAGCAGTGTCCACAAAATGTTTCAAATCAAGATATTCCATTATCCTAGTAATGTGAACAGATCTCCAGTAAACGCTACAGTAAACAATGTATAGATTTAATGCAAATTCTTTATAAGATACAAAGATTAGGTGAAACAATTGCAACTGCATGTACAGTGATGACATTACAGTGAGCTATGGATCAAAACCATGGATACTAGAGCACACATGTACTGTTAGGATGGTATTTAGATGATTGTGGGCGATCAAAAACAGTCCGAGCATTCAGCGTACACTCGATCACATTAATTTCCATAGCTTGTGACCAGAGAAGGATGACAATTATGACAAACATGGGCATTTAGAGTTTCATGTGATTAGAGGACAACGACCACCATCTTTAAGGTTCAACAGTGTATGATGACCTTGTTTAAGTATAAAAAAATAAGAGGATGATAGTCTGTTTGGACTACATTGTAACAATCATCACAAGAAAGAAAAGTATCATGACAAGATGCCATGCCACTTTTGCCACCCCGCTTTCTACACTCAGCAAATAGATAGTTCTTCATCACCAATATCATCAGGATCAGGGTAGCAGTGGTGGTATATGCCATCATCCTCCACACCATGCACCCAATCTATGTCAATTTCATGATCTTCGATGAGCTTATCGTTGGTATAAGATGTGCCCGATTCATAAAACTTCTCAAATTCATTGCGCCCGAAGAAACTCTCCACGGCTGGATGAAAACAATTCTGTTTCCTTCATACTCACAGTAAATGCAACGGACCTGTTCTACCGTACATACAAAAAAGCACATGAGAACATACTTCATTAAGCTGAATCACAACTAATTTGGACTTATCAAAGATCACTGGGATCTAAGCAACTAAGTGCTATGTTACTAAAAAAAAGCAGAAAGCAAAGCACAATGAACTGAACTTGCATCATAACAAAAGGGGCAACATGCAAATTTAGGTAAACAATGGCTACTGCATGTACAGTGATGGCATTGCATTGAGCTATTGATCTAATTAAACATGAAAAGTACCCACCATGTAGCAGCTGAACTCTTCATTTAAGCATAAAGAAGGCATTGACTAGAGCACACAAGTACTGTTTATAGGCGACAAAACAATGCAGATTACGAAATTGAAAAAGGAAATAGCTCAATCCACTTGATAGAAAATATCGAAACAGAAATTGCAAGGTCAAGGCTAGAGCATACCAGCTTCTGGTTTCTGCGGAATCACAGGGACACACCAACATGTATCAGCACCATGTTTTCCACATTCAGCAAAGAAGAGCGTTGGAGGATCATATGGGCGGGCTTTGCAAATTGCCAGGAAGTTGATATGGGTGTGATAATATTTTCCAAAAGTCCATGGGTTGTACTCCCATAGCGCAACTTCCTTTGTAATGGAGGTTGCTAAGTCTGCTCACCGGCCGCGTACGCAACGTGCAGGTGTGCAATGGGCGATAGGCCCAGACCCCTGCGCGCTTAGGATTTAGGCCGGCGTGCTGACCTCTCTGTTGTGCCTAGGTGAGGCTGCAACGTGTTGATCTTCCGAGGTCGGGCATGACCCAGGAAAGTGTGTCCGGCCAAAGAGGATCGAGCGTGTTGGGAAATGTGGCGCACCCCTGCAGGGAAGTTGATCTATTCGAATAGCCGTGTCCCTCGGTAAAAGGACGACCCGGAGTTGTACCTTGACCTTATGACAATTAGAACCGGATACTTAATAAAATACACCCTTCCAAGTGCCAGATAGAACCCGGTGATCGCTCTCTCACAGGGCGACGATGGGAGGATCCCCGGGTAGGATTATGCTATGCGATGATACTTGGTGAACTCACCATCTACTCTCTTTTATATGCTTCAAGATGGAGACTGCCAGAAGCGTAGTCTTCGACAAGACTAGCTATCCCCCTCTTATTCCGGCATTCTGCAGTTCAGTCCACATATACTACCCCCTTTCATTGATACCAATGCATATGTAGTGTAGCTCCTTGCTTGCGAGTACTTTGGATGAGTACTCACGGTTGCTTTGCTCCCCCTTTTCCCCCTTTCTATATCCGATTGTTGTGACCAGACGTTGGAGTCCAGGAGCCAGACGCCACTTTTGATGACGACTACTACTACTCGAGAGGTGCCTACTACTACGTGCAGGCCGCTGACGATGACCAGGAGTAGTTTAGAGGATCCCAGGCAGGAGGCATGCGCCTCTTTCGATCTGTATCCCAGTTTGTGCTAGCCTTCTTAAGGCAAACTTGTTTAACTTATGCCTGTACTCAGATATTGTTGCTTCCGCTGACTCGTCTATGATCGAGCTCTTGTATTCAAGCCCTCGAGGCCCCTGACTTGTAATATGATGCTTGTATGACTTATTTTATTTGTAGAGTTGTGTTGTGTTATCTTCCAGTGAGTCCCTGATCTTGATCGTACACATTTGCGTGTATGATTAGGGTACGATTGAATCTGGGGCGTCACAACTGAAGGAAATATGCCCTAGAGGCAATAATAATGTTATTATTTTATTTCCTTATATCATGATAAATGTTTATTATTCATGCTAGAATTGCATTATCCAGAAACATAATACTTGTGTGAATACATAGACAAACCAAACGTCACTAGTATGCCTCTACTTGACTAGCTCATTAATCAAAGATGGTTATGTTTCCTAACAATAGACATGTGTTGTCATTTGATTAACGGGATCACATTATTAGGAGAATGATGTGATTGACACGACCCATTCCATTAGCTTAGCACCCGATCGTTTAGTATGTTGCTATTGCTTTCTTCATGACTTATACATGTTCCTATGACTATGAGATTATGCAACTCCCGTTTGCCGGAGGAACACTTTGTGTTCTACCAAACGTCACAACGTAACTGGGTGATTATAAAGGAGCTCTACAGGTGTCTCCAAAGGTAAATGTTGGGTTGGCGTATTTCGAGATTAGGATTTGTCACTCCGATTGTCGGAGAGGTATCTCTAGGCCCTCTCGGTAATGCACATCACATAAGCCTTGCAAGCATTGCAACTAATGAGTTAGTTGCGAGATGATGTATTACGAAACGAGTAAAGAGACTTGCCGGTAACGAGATTGAACTAGGTATTGAGATACTGACGATCGAATCTCGGGCAAGTAACATACCGATGACAAAGGGAACAATGTATGTTGTTATGCGGTCTGACTGATAAAGATCTTCGTAGAATATGTAGGAGCCAATATGAGCATCCAGCTTCCGCTATTGGTTATTGACCGGAGACGTGTCTCGGTCATGTCTACATTGTTCTTGAACCCGTAGGGTCCGCACGCTTAAGGTTTCGATGACAGTTATATTATGAGTTTATGAGTTTTGATGTACCGAAGTTAGTTCGGAGTCTCGGATGTGATCACAGACATAACGAGGAGTCTCGAAATGGTCGAGACATAAAGATTGATATACTGGAAGGCTATATTCGGACACCGAAAGTGTTCCGGGTGATTTCGGAGAAAACCGGAGAGCCGGAGGGTTACCGGAACCCTACCGGGAGAAGTAATGGGCCATATGGGCCTTAGTGGAGAGAGAGAAGGGCAGCCAGGGTGGGCCGCGTGCCTCCTCCCCCTGGTCCGAATTGGACTAGGAGAGGGGGGCGGCGCCCCCCTTTCCTTCTCCCTCCCCACTTCCTTCCCCCTCCTAGTAGGAGTCCTACTCCTACTAGGAGGAGGACTCCTCCTGGCGCGCCAATCGGGGCCGGCCGGCCTCCTCCCCTTGCTCCTTTATATACGGGGCAAGGGGCACCCCTAGACACATAAGTTGATCCACGTGATCATATTCTTAGCTGTGTGCGGTGCCCCCTTCCACGATAATCCTCGATAATATTGTAGCGGTGCTTAGGCGAAGCCCTGCGACGGTAGTACATCAAGATCGTCACCACGCCGTCGTGCTGACGGAACTCTTCCCTGACACTTTGCTGGATTGGAGTCCGGGGATCGTCATCGAGCTGAACGTGTGCTAAAACTCGGAGGTGCCATAGTTTCGGTGCTTGATCGGTCGGGCCGTGAAGACGTACGACTACATCAACCGCGTTGTGCTAACGCTTCCGCTGTCGGTCTACAAGGGTACATAGATCACACTCTCCCCTCTCGTTGCTATGCATCACCATGATCTTGCGTATGCGTAGGAATTTTTTTGAAATTACTACGTTCCCCAACAGTGGCATCCGAGCCTAGGTTTTATGTGTTGATGTTATATGCACGAGTAGAACACAAGTGAGTTGTGGGCGATATAAGTCATACTGCTTACCAGCATGTCATACTTTGGTTCGGCGGTATTGTTGGACGAAGCGGCCCGGATAGACATTACGCGTACGCTTACGCGAGACCGGTTCTCCCGACGTGCTTTGCACAAAGGTGGCTAGCGGGTGACAGTTTCTCAAACTTTAGTTGAACCGAGTGTGGCTACGCCCAGTCCTTGCGAAAGTTAAAACAACACCAACTTGACAAACTATCGTTGTGGTTTTGATGCGTAGGTAAGATTGGTTCTTGCTTAAGCCCATAGCAGCCACGTAAAACTTGCAACAACAAAGTAGAGGACGTCTAACTTGTTTTTGCAGGGCATGTTGTAATGTGATATGGTCAAGACATGATGCTAAATTTTATTGTATGAGATGATCATGTTTTTTAACCAAGTTATCGGCAACTGGCAGGAGCCATATGGTTGTCGCTTTATTGTATGCAATGCAATTGCGCTGTAATGCTTTACTTTATCACTAAGCGGTAGCGATAGTCGTGGAAGCATAAGATTGGCAAGACGACAACGATGCTACGATGGTGATCAAGGTGTCACGCTGGTGACGATGGTGATCACGACGGTGCTTCGAAGATGGAGATCACAAGCAAAAGATGATGATGGCCATATCATATCACTTATATTGATTGCATGTGATGTTTATCTTTTATGCATCTTATCTTGCTTTGATTGACGGTAGCATTTTAAGATGATCTCTCACTAATTATCAAGAAGTGTTCTCCTTGAGTATGCACCGTTGCGAAAGTTTTTCGTGCTGAGACACCACGTGATGATCGGGTGTGATAGGCTCTACGTTCAAATACAACGGGTGCAAAACAGTTGCACACGCAGAATACTCAGGTTATACTTGATGAGCCAAGCATATACAGATATGGCCTCGGAACACGGAGACCGAAAGGTCGAGCATGAATCATATAGTAGATATGATCAACATAGCGATGTTCACCAATGAAACTACTCCATCTCACGTGATGATCGGACATGGTTTAGTTGATTTGGATCACGTAATCACTTAGAGGATTAGAGGGATGTCTATCTAAGTGGGAGTTCTTTAGTAATATGATTAATTGAACCTAAATTTATCATGAACTTAGTACCTGATAGTATCTTGCTTGTTTATGTTTGATTGTAGATAGATGGCCCGTGTTGTTGTTCCGTTGAATTTTAATGCGTTCCTTGATAAAGCAAAGTTGAAAGATGATGGTAGCAATTACACGGACTGGGTCCGTAACTTGAGGATTATCCTCATTGCTGCACAGAAGAATTACGTCCTGGAAGCACCGCTGGGTGCCAGGCCTGCTGCTGGAGCAACACCAGATGTTATGAACGTCTGGCAGAGCAAAGCTGATGACTACTCGATAGTTCAGTGTGCCATGCTTTACGGCTTAGAATCGGGACTTCAACGATGTTTTGAACGTCATGGAGCATATGAGATGTTCCAGGAGTTGAAGTTAATATTTCAAGCAAATTCCCGGATTGAGAGATATGAAGTCTCCAATAATTTCTATAGCTGCAAGATGGAGGAGAACAGTTCTGTCAGTGAGCATATACTCAAAATGTCTGGGTATAATAATCATTTGATTCAATTGGGAGTTAATCTTCCAGATGATTGCATCATTGACAGAATTCTCCAATCACTGCCACCAAGCTACAAGAGATTCGTGATGAACTATAATATGCAAGGGATGAATAAGACTATTCCCGAGCTCATCGCAATGCTGAAAGCTGCGGAGGTAGAAATCAAGAAGGAGCATCAAGTGTTGATGGTCAATAATACCACTAGTTTCAAGAAAAAGGGCAAAGGGAAGAAGAAGGGGAACTTCAAAAAGAACAGTAAGCAAGTTGCTACTCAAGAGAAGAAACCCA
Source organism: Triticum dicoccoides (assembly GCF_002162155.2). NCBI lineage: Eukaryota > Viridiplantae > Streptophyta > Magnoliopsida > Poales > Poaceae > Triticum > Triticum dicoccoides. The sequence continues at coordinate 233,702,085 of NC_041392.1, forward strand.
AACCTGGACCTAAGCTTGAAACTGAGTGCTTCTACTGCAAGCAGACTGGTCACTGGAAGCGGAACTGCCCCAAGTATTTGGCGGATAAGAAGGATGGCAAGGTGAACAAAGGTATATGTGATATACATGTTATTGATGTGTACCTTACTAATGCTCGCAGTAGCACCTGGGTATTTGATACTGGTTCTGTTGCTAACATTTGCAACTCGAAACAGGGACTACGGATTAAGCGAAGATTGGCTAAGGATGAGGTGATGATGCGCGTGGGAAATGTTCCAAAGTCGATGTGATCGCGGTCGGCACGCTACCTCTACATCTACCTTCGGGATTAGTATTAGACCCAAATAATTGTTATTTGGTGCCAGCGTTAAGCATGAACATTATATCTGGATCTTGTTTGATGCGAGACGGTTATTCATTTAAATCAGAGAATAATGGTTGTTCTATTTATATGAGTAATATCTTTTATGGTCATGCACCCTTAAAGAGTGGTCTATTCTTATTAAATCTCGATAGTAGTGACACACATATTCATAATGTTGAAGCCAAAAGATGCAGAATTGATAATGATAGTGCAACTTATTTGTGGCACTACCGTTTGGGTCATATCGGTGTAAAGCGCATGAAGAAACTCCATACTGATGGGCTTTTGGAACCACTTGATTATGAATCACTTGGTACTTGAGAACCGTGCCTTATGGGTAAGATGACAAAAACACCGTTCTCTGGTACTATGGAGAGAGCAACGGATTTGTTGGGAATCATACATACAGATGTATGTGGTCCGATGAATGTTGAGGCTCGTGGCAGATATCGTTATTTTCTCACATTCACAGATGACTTAAGCAGATATGGGTATATCTACTTAATGAAACATAAGTCTGAAACATTTGAAAAGTTCAAAGAATTTCAGAGTGAAGTTGAAAATCATCGTAACAAGAAAATAAAATTCCTGCGATCTGATCGTGGAGGAGAATATTTGAGTTACGAGTTTGGTGTACATTTGAAACAATGCGGAATAGTTTTGCAACTCACGCCACCCGGAACACCACAGCGTAATGGTGTGTCCGAATGTCGTAATCATACTTTACTAGATATGGTATGATCTATGATGTCTCTTACTGATTTACCGCTATCGTTTTGGGGTTATGCTCTAGAGACGGCCGCATTCACGTTAAATAGGGCACCATCAAAATCCGTTGAGACGACGCCTTATGAACTATGGTTTGGCAAGAAACCAAAGCTGTCGTTTCTGAAAGTTTGGGGTTGTGATGCTTATGTGAAAAAGCTTCAACCTGATAAGCTCGAACCCAAATCGGAGAAATGTGTCTTCATAGGATATCCAAAGGAAACTATTAGATACACCTTCTATCACAGATACGAAGGCAAAACTTTTGTTGCTAAATTCGGAAACTTTCTAGAGAAGGAGTTTCTCTCGAAAGAAGTGAGTGGGAGGAAAGTAGAACTTGACGAGGTAACTGTACCTGCTCCCTTATTGGAAAGTAGTACATCACAGAAACCAGTTTCTGTGACACCTACACCAATTAGTGAGGAAGCTAATGATGATGATCATGAAGCTTCAGAACAAGATACTACTGAACCTCGTAGATCAACCAGAGTAAGATCCGCACCAGAGTGGTACGGTAATCCTGTTCTGGAAGTCATGCTACTAGATCATGATGAACCTACGAACTATGGAGAAGCGATGGTGAGCCCAGATTCCGTAAAATGGCTTGAAGCCATGAAATCTGAGATGGGATCCATGTATGAGAACAAAGTATGGACTTTGGTTGACTTGCCCAATGATCGGCAAGCAATTGAGAATAAATGGATCTTTAAGAAGAAGACTGATGCTGACGGTAATGTTACTGTCTACAAAGCTCGACTTGTCGCAAAAGGTTTTCAACAAGTTCAAGGGATTGACTACGATGAGACATTCTCACCCGTAGCGATGCTTAAGTCTGTCCGAATCATGTTAGCAATTGCCGCATTTTATGATTATGAAATTTGGCAGATGGATGTCAAAACTGCATTCCTGAATGGATTTCTGCAAGAAGAGTTGTATATGATGCAGCCGGAAGGTTTTGTCGATCGAAAGGGAGCTAACAAAGTGTGCAAGCTCCAGCGATCCATTTATGGACTGGTGCAAGCCTCTCGGAGTTGGAATAAACGCTTTGATAGTGTGATCAAAGCATTTGGTTTTGTACAGACTTTTGGAGAAGCCTATATTTACAAGAAAGTGAGTGGGAGCTCTGTAGCATTTCTGATATTATATGTAGATGACATATTACTAATCGGAAATGATATAGAATTTCTGGATAGCATAAAGGGATACTTGAATAAGAGTTTTTCAATGAAAGACCTCGGTGAAGCTGCTTACATATTGGGCATTAAGATCTATAGAGACAGATCAAGACGCTTAATTGGACTTTCACAAAGCACATACCTTGACAAAGTTTTGAAAAGGTTCAAAATGGATCAAGCAAAGAAAGGATTCTTGCCTGTGTTACAAGGTGTGAAATTGAGTAAGACTCAATGCCCGACCAATGCAGAAGATAGAGAGAAAATGAAAGATGTTCCCTATGCTTCAGCCATAGGCTCTATCATGTATGCAATGCTGTGTACCAGATCTGATGTGTGTCTTGCTATAAGTCTAGCAGGGAGGTACCAAAGTAATCCAGGAGTGGATCACTGGACAACGGTCAAGAACATCCTGAAATACCTGAAAAGGACTAAGGATATGTTTCTCATATATGGAGGTGACAAAGAGCTCATCGTAAATGGTTACGTTGATGCAAGCTTTGACACTGATCCGGACGATTCTAAATCGCAAACCGGATACGTGTTTACATTAAACGGTGGAGCTGTTAGTTGGTGCAGTTCTAAACAAAGCGTTGTGGCGGGATCTACATGTGAAGCGGAGTACATAGCTGCTTTGGAAGCAGCAAACGAAGGAGTCTGGATGAAGGAGTTCATATCCGATCTAGGTGTCATACCTAGTGCATCGGGTCCAATGAAAATCTTTTGTGACAATACTGGTGCAATTGCCTTGGCAAAGGAATCCAGATTTCACAAGAGAACCAAGCACATCAAGAGACACTTCAATTCCATCCGGGATCTAGTCCAGGTGGGAGACATAGAGATTTGCAAGATACATACGGATCTGAATGTAGCAGACCCGTTGACTAAGCCTCTTCCACGAGCAAAACATGATCAGCACCAAAGCTCCATGGGTGTTAGAATCATTACTATGTAATCTAGATTATTGACTCTAGTGCAAGTGGGAGACCGAAGGAAATATGCCCTAGAGGCAATAATAATGTTATTATTTTATTTCCTTATATCATGATAAATGTTTATTATTCATGCTAGAATTGTATTATCCGAAAACATAATACTTGTGTGAATACATAGACAAATCGAACGTCACTAGTATGCCTCTACTTGACTAGCTCATTAATCAAAGATGGTTATGTTTCCTAACCATAGACATGTGTTGTCATTTGATTAACGGGATCACATTATTAGGAGAATGATGCGATTGACATGACCCATTCCATTAGCTTAGCACCCGATCGTTTAGTATGTTGCTATTGCTTTCTTCATGACTTATACATGTTCCTATGACTATGAGATTATGCAACTCCCGTTTGCCGGAGGAACACTTTGTGTGCTACCAAACGTCACAACGTAACTGGGTGATTATAAAGGAGCTCTACAGGTGTCTCCAAAGGTAAATGTTGGGTTGGCGTATTTCGAGATTAGGATTTGTCACTCCGATTGTCGGAGAGGTATCTCTGGGCCCTCTCGGTAATGCACATCACATAAGCCTTGCAAGCATTGCAACTAATGAGTTAGTTGCGAGATGATGTATTACGAAACGAGTAAAGAGACTTGCCGGTAACGAGATTGAACTAGGTATTGAGATACCGACGATCGAATCTCGGGCAAGTAAGATACCGATGACAAAGGGAACAACGTATGTTGTTATGCGGTCTGACCGATAAAGATCTTCGTAGAATATGTAGGAGCCAATATGAGCATCCAGGTTTCGCTATTGGTTATTGACCGGAGATGTGTCTCGGTCATGTCTACATTGTTCTCGAACCCGTAGGGTCCGCACGCTTAAGGTTTCGATGACAGTTATATTATGAGTTTATGAGTTTTGATGTACCGAAGTTAGTTCGGAGTCCCGGATGTGATCACGGACATAACGAGGAGTCTCGAAATGGTAGAGACATAAAGATTGATATATTGGAAGGCTATATTCGGACACCGGAAGTGTTCCGGGTGATTTTGGAGAAAACCGGAGAGCCGGAGGGTTACCGGAACCCTACTGGGAGAAGTAATGGGCCATATGGGCCTTAGTGGAGAGAGAGAAGGGCAGCCAGGGTGGGCCGCGCGCCTCCTCCCCCCTGGTCCGAACTTCTCCCTCCCCACTTCCTTCCCCCTCCTAGTAGGAGTCCTACTCCTACTAGGAGGAGGACTCCTCCTGGCGCGCCAATAGGGGCTGACCGGCCTCCTCCCCTTGCTCCTTTATATACGGGGGCAGGGGGCACCCCTAGACACACAAGTTGATACACGTGATCATATTCTTAGCTGTGTGCGGTGCCCCCTTCCACGATAATCCTCGATAATATTGTAGCGGTGCTTAGGCGAAGCCCTCCGACGGTAGTACATCAAGATCGTCACCACGCTGTCGTGCTGACGGAACTCTTCCCCGACACTTTGCTGGATCGGAGTCCGGGGATCGTCATCGAGCTGAACGTGTGCTAAAACTCGGAGGTGCCGTAGTTTCAGTGCTTGATCGGTCGGGCCGTGAAGACGTACGACTACATCAACCGCGTTGTGCTAACGCTTCCGCTGTCGGTCTACAAGGGTACGTAGATCACACTCTCCCCTCTTGTTGCTATGAATCACCATGATCTTGCATGTGCGCAGGAATTTTTTTGAAATTACTACGTTCCCCAACAACAACGCCATACAGTGTCGTCCTCCTGCACGAGTGCATCGCCACCCATCGGACGATGAGTCTCCACTGCGCCACGCCGCTGAGATCCGCCACCATCGATGTGTAGGATGAAGCACCGCTTCACCACCTACCGACGCCCAACCACCAAGCCATCCACATGTCCGTCCAGCCGATGAATGTCTCCAAAGATGATGCCCCCATGGGGGTGACAGCGAAGACGTTGCCATCATCCGATCCAGGAGGCCCCTCAACACCTCCAACGAGGGCTACGACGCCCACGGGCGCCGCCATCAATGGTAGCCTCCTCCAGATCTGAGGTTTCCCCCGGAAACAATGGAGTGAGGGACGCCCCCACCATCGCCTCCAACGAGGAAAACAACACCCGCGAGCGCCACCGACGATGGTGGCATCCTCACCTGCTTCACCAGCTAGGCCACCATCTCCTCCTCCACTTGATCCGTGCCCGGGAAGCCACCGCGAGGCAACACCCACCGACCAGATCTCTTTGGACCGACAATGAAGACAGCCAAAGTTAGAGGAGGTCCCATCGCTGTGTGACCAGCGCCATGGCCACACACATGTCGTCCCGAGGCGCCCACTCAAGATCCACCGTCACAGCCACACCTCCAAGCCGCGACGGAGGGACGCCCCGCCACCGCCATCATCCCCTCCATGGACTTTGCCCAGCCAGGATCCAACGGCGGCGGGAGGGGAGCCAGACGGGAGGCTGAGGGGATCGGGAGGGAGGTGGATGGGATCTGGAGGGGAGGTGGACGGGAGGCGGAGGGGATCTAGACGAAAGGCGGAGGGGAGGAGGATGGTAGGAGGGGATCAGGACGGGAGGAGATGCGTCCGTGAATCTGGAGGGGACTCCTTTGATTCAAAGTATTTTCATAGGAATTTTGGAGGATTAGAATCTTTAGGAATTCTCCCATGCTGGTTGTTTGGTTCATAGGATTTCTAGCATCCTCAAACCTCTTTGAAAGAATCTTTTGTTTTTCTATGACTAGTAATAATGTACGTGCAATGCACATTTATATTAGGTAGGATATTAATTACATGGCAGATTTCATGGGATAGTGTTGAGTCAAAATGTGTTTATAACCAATGGCAGTGGTGGGTAATTAGAGCGTTAAACATGTTTGGTGCTCAACATTGGAGCGATTTGAACCGCTAGATAAAATGATTTGACAGTCGAGATGGTTTGGATCTGCCCCTTTGGGTCTTTTTATATTGGTATAGATAAAATCAAACAATCCAAAGTCCAGTAAGATTGAGATGACCATGACATTTGAATTCTATGTTTTTTTCTATTTACGTGTTTCTAGAATCCTGCGAATCAAAGAGGCCCTGCTTAAAATCCATTGGAACAGTAGTTTGTCAATATGATGAACATAGTGGTATAAGTGCATTTATTGATTTAATTCTTAAACGGTTATTTAGTTTTGATAAAAAATAATAATTAATTTCTACTTCTTTTAGGGGGATTAATTTTTTTTGAGAAACTTTAGGTGGATTGATTAATTTCTACTCCTATTTTGCTCGGTCTGCATTGTTTTGCAGGCCCATCTTCTCGGCCCGCTCCCCGTTCTCTTTCTTGAGCATTCGGCCTTTTCTTCTGGTTCTTGACGACACGTTTCTTCTGCGGGCTGCTGAACCGTGTCGGTGTCGTGCTGATCGATGTGCACTTCATATCATCCGTGGTGTCAATGAGTTTGTATCTGGTCCGGTGCCCAGCGAGGGTGAGGATGTTCGAGACTATATGATCCTCCACCGCTAAATTGCAAAGCCCGTGCAGGGGATGATGGCGGTGGCGGGGCGTCCCTCCGCTGCGGCTTGGAGGTGTGGCTGTGAAGGTGGATCTTGAGTGGGCGCCTCGGGACGACATGTGTGTGGCCATGGCGCTGGTCACGCAGCGATGGGACCTCCTCTAACTTTGGCTATCTTCATCGTCGGTCCAAAGAGATCTGGTCGGTGGGTGTTGCCTCGTGGTGGCTTCTCGGGCACGGATCAAGTGGAGGAGGAGATGGTGGCCTAGCTGGTGAAGCAGGTGAGGATGCCACCATCGTCGGTGGCGCTCGCAGGTGTTGTTTTCCTCGTTGGAGGCGATGGTGGGGGCGTCCCTCACTCCATTGTTTCCGGGGGAAACCTCAGATCTGGAGGAGGCTACCATTGATGGCGGCTCCCGTGGGCATCGTAGCCCTCGTTGGAGGCGTTGAGGGGCCTCCTGGATCGGATGATGGCAACGTCTTCGCCGTCACCCCCATGGGGGCATCATCTTTGGAGACATTCATCGGCTGGACGGACATGTGGATGGATTGGTGGTTAGGCGTCGGTAGGTGGTGAAGCGGTGCTTCATCCTACACATCGATGGTGGCAGATCTTGGCGGCGTGGCGCAGTGGAGACTCATCGTCCGATGGGTGGCGATGGACTCGTGTAGGAGGACGACACTATATGGCGTTGTGACGCCCCAGATTCAATCGTACCCTAATCATACACGCAAACGTGTACGATCAAGATCAGGGACTCACGGGAAGATAACACAACACAACTCTACAAATAAAATAAGTCATACAAGCATCATATTACAAGCCAGGGACCTCGAGGGCTCAAATACAAGAGCTCGATCATAGACGAGTCAGCGGAAGCAACAATATCTGTGTACAGACATAAGTTAAACAAGTTTGCCTTAAGAAGGCTAGCACAAACTGGGATACAGATCGAAAGAGGCGCATGCCTCCTGCCTGGGATCCTCCTAAACTACTCCTGGTCATCGTCAGCAGCCTGCACGTAGTAGTAGGCACCTCTCAAGTAGTAGTAGTCGTCATCAACAATGGCGTCTGGCTCCTGGACTCCAACGTCTAGTCACAACAATCGGATATAGAAAGGGGGAAAAGGGGGAGCAAAGCAACCGCGAGTACTCATCCAAAGTACTCGCAAGCAAGGAGCTACACTACATATGCATTGGTATCAATGAAAGGGGGTAGTATATGTGGACTGAACTGCAGAATGCCGGAATAAGAGGGGGATAGCTAGTCCTGTCGAAGACTACGCTTCTGGCAGTCTCCATCTTGAAGCATATAGAAGAGAGTAGATGGTGAGTTCACCAAGTCTCATCGCATAGCATAATCCTACCCGGGGATCCTCCCATCGTTGCCCTGTGAGAGAGCGATCACCGGGTTGTATCTGGCACTTGGAAGGGTGTATTTTATTAAGTATCCGGTTCTAGTTGTCATAAGGTCAAGGTACAACTCCGGGTCATCCTTTTACCGAGGGACACGGCTATTTGAATAGATCAACTTCCCTGCAGGGGTGCACCACATTTCCCAACACGCTCGATCCTCTTTGGCCGAACACACTTTCCTGGGTCATGCCCGGCCTCGGAAGATCAACACGTTGCAGCCTCACCTAGGCACAACAGAGAGGTCAGCACGCCGGCCTAAATCCTAAGCGCACAGGGGTCTGGGCCTATCGCCCATTGCACACCTGCACGTTGCGTACGCGGCCGGTGAGCAGACCTAGCAACCTCCATTACAAAGGAAGTTGCGTTATGCGGTCCAACCTGGCGCGCGCCGCTCAGTCGCTGACATCACGAAGGCTTCGGCTGATACCACGATGTCGAGTGCCCATAACTGTCCCCGCGTAGTTGGTTAGTGCGTATAGGCCAGTGGCCAGACTCAGATCAAATACCAAGATCTCGTTAAGCGTGTTATTTTGAAGTAACCGCGAATGCCGACCAGGGCCATGCCCACCTCTCTCCTGGGTGGTCTCAACCTGCCCCATCGCTCTGCCACAAAGACCCACACAGAGGGCCGTCGGGAAAGTATGTCCTTTCAGCCCCCAATTCGTGAATCAACCGTGGGTACTCAACGAGCCGACCCGACTTTAGTCACAACATGTATCAGGTGTAATATGTATAGTATATACCCATGATCAACACCCGACGTGATCACGGTTCACAGCCCGATAGTATAGCATGGCAGACTGACAAGAATGTAGGGCCACTGATGATAAACTAGCATCCTATACTAAGCATTTAGGATTGTAGGTAAGGTATCAACAACTGTAGCAACAATGGAAGGCTATGCATCAGAATAGGATTAACGGAAATCAGTAACATGCTACACTACTCTAATGCAAGAAGTAGAGAGAAGAATAGGTGATATTTGGTGATCAGGGGGGGCTTGCCTGGTTGCTCTGGCAAGTAGGGGTCGTTGCTACCTCTTGAGCACTTGCGTTGGTTTTCCCTTGAAGAGGAAAGGGTGGTGCAGCAAAGTAGCGTAAGTATTTCCCTCAGTTTTTGAGAACCAAGGTATCAATCCAGTAGGAGGCGACGCGCGAGTGCCTCGCACCTACACAAAACAAATAAATCCTTGCAACCAACGCGATAAGGGGTTGTCAATCCCTACACGGTCACTTACGAGTCAGATCTTATAGATATGATAAGATAATATTTTTGGTATTTTTATGATAAAGATGCAAAGTAAAATAAAAGCAATGAAAATAACTAAGTATTGGAAGATTAATATGATGAAGATAGACCCGGGGGCATAGGTTTCACTAGTGGCTTCTCTCAAGAGCATAAGTATTTTACGGTGGGTGAACAAATTACTGTTGAGCAATTGACAGAATTGAGCATAGTTATGAGAATATCTAGGTATGATCATGTATATAGGCATCACGTCCAAGACAAGTAGACCAACTCCTGCCTGCATCTACTACTATTACTCCACACATCGACAGCTATCCAGCATGCATCTAGAGTATTAAGTTCATAAGAACAGAGTAACGCCTTAAGCAAGATGACATGATGTAGAGAGATAAATTCATGCAATATGATAAAAACCCCATCTTGTTATCCTCGATGGCAAAAATACAATACGTGCCTTGCTGCCCCTACTGTCACTGGGAAAGGACACCGCAAGATTGAACCCAAAGCTAAGCACTTCTCCCATTGCAAGAAAGATCAATCTAGTATGCCAAACCAAACTGATAATTCGAAGAGACTTGCAAAGATAACCAATCATACATAAAAGAATTCAGAGAAGATTCAAATATTGTTCATAGATAAACTTGATCATAAACCCACAATTCATCGGTCTCAACAAACACACCGCAAAATAAGATTACATCGAATAGATCTCCACAAGAGAGGGGGAGAACTTTGTATTGAGATCCAAAAAGAGAGAAGAAGCCACCCTCTGTCCCAGAATATAAGAACATTTTTGACACTATGCTAGTGTTAAAAACGTTCTTATATTTTGGGACGGAGGGAGTAGCTAATAACTATGGACCCATAGGTCTGAGGTAAACTACTCACACTACATCGGAGAGGCTATGGTGTTGATGTAGAAGCCCTCCGTGATCGATGCCCCCTCCGGCGAAGCTCCGGAATAGGCCCCAAGATGGGATCTCACGGATACAGAAAGTTACGGCGGTGGAATTAGGGTTTTGGCTCCGTATCTGATCGTTCGGGGGTACGTAGGTTGATAACCCACAAGTATAGGGGATCGCAACAGTTTTCGAGGGTAGAGTATTCAACCCATTTATTGATTCGACACAAGGGGAGCCAAAGAATATTCTCAAGTATTAGCAGCTGAGTTGTCAATTCAACCACACCTAGAAACTTAATATCTGCAGCAAAGTGTTTAGTAGCAAAGTAATATGATAGTGGTGATAACGGTAGCAAAAGGTAACAGTAGTAAAAGCAATGCTTTTGGTATTTTGTAGTGATGATAGCAATAGCAACGGAAAAGTAAATAAGCGGAGAACAATATATGGAAAACTCGTAGGCAATGGATCGGTGATGGAGAATTATGCCGGATGCGGTTCATCATGTAACAGTCATAACCTAGGGTGACACAGAACTAGCTCCAGTTCGTTGATATAATGTAGGCATGTATTTCGAATATAGTCATACGTGCTTATGGAAAAGAACTTGCATGACATCTTTTGTCCTACCCTCCCGTGGCAGCGGGGTCCTTACGGAAACTAAGGGATATTAAGGCCTCCTTTTAATAGAGAACCGGAACAAAGCATTAACACATAGTGAATACATGAACTCCTCAAACTACGGTCATCACCGGTAAGTATCTCGATTATTGCCACTTCGGGGTTAACGGATCATAACACATAATAGGTGACTATAGACTTGCAAGATAGGATCAAGAACACTCATATTTTGATGAAAACATAATAGGTTCAGATCTGAAATCATGGCACTCGGACCCTAGTGACAAGCATTAAGCATAGCAAAGTCATAGCAACATCAATCTCAGAACATAGTGGATACTAGGGATCAAACCCTAACAAAACTAACTCGATTACATGATAGATCTCATCCAACCCATCACCGTCCAGAAGCCTAAGATGGAATTACTCATGCACGGCAGTGAGCATCATGAAATTGGTGATGGAGGATGGTTGATGATGATGATGGCGATGGATTCCCCTCTCCGGAGCCCCGAACGCACTCCAGATCAGCCCTCCCGAGAGGTTTTAGGGCTTGGCGGCGGCTCCGTATCGTAAAACACGATGATTTCTTCTCTCTGATTTTTTTTCTCATCGAAACTCAATATATGGAGGTGGAGTTGGAGTCAGAGAGGCAACAGGGGGCCCACAAGGTGGTGGCCCACCCTGGCCTTCATCTTTGGCAGGTATTTTTCTTATTCTCTGAAAAGTGTCTCCGTGAAGTTTCAGGTCATTCCGAGAACGTTTGCTCCTGCACATAAATAACACCATGGTAATTCTGCTGAAAACAGCGTCAGTCCGGGTTAGTTCCATTCAAATCATGCAAGTTAGAGTCTAAACAAGGGCAAAAGTGTTTGGAAAAGTAGATACGTTGGAGACGTATCAACTCCCCCAAGCTTAAACCTTTGCTTGTCCTCAAGCAATTCAGTTGACAAACTGAAAGTGATAAAGAAAAACTTTTACAAACTCTGTTTGCTCTTGTTGTTGTAAATATGTAGAGCCAACATTCAAGTTTTCAGCAAAGATTATACTAACCACATTCGCAATAACGCACAGGTCTCAAGTTACTCACATCAATAGCATAATCAACTAGCGAGCCATAGTAATAAAACTCGGATGACAACACTTTCTCAAAACAATCATAATATGATATAACAAGATGGTATCTCGCTAGCCATTTCTGAGACCGCAAAACATAAATGCAGAGCACCTTTAAAGACCAAGGACTGAGTAGACATTGTAATTTATGGTAAAAGAGATCCAGTCAAGTCATACTCAATGTAAACTAACAGTAATGAATGCAAATGATAGCAGTGCTCTCCAACTAGTGCTTTTTAATAAGAGGATGATGACTCAGCATAAAAGTAAATAGATAGGCCCTTGGTAGAGGGAAGAAGGGATTTGTAGAGGTGCCAGAGCTCGGTTTTGAAATAGAGGTAAACAATATTTTGAGTGGTATACTTTCATTGTCAACATAACAACCAAGAGATGGCAATATCTTCCATGCTACACACATTATAGGCGGTTCCCAAACAGAATGGTAAAGTTTATACTCCCCCTTCCACCACAAGCATCAATCCATGGCTTGCTCGAAACAACGAGTGCCTCCAACTAACAAGAGTCCCAGGGGGAGTTTTGTTTGCAATTATTTTGATTTAGTTTGCATAAAGCATGGGACTGGGCATCCCGGTGACCAGCCATTTATCTCGTGAGTGAGGAGCGGAGTCCAATCCTCTTGAGAATAACCCGCCTAACATGGAAGATACTGACAACCCTAGTTGATACATGAGCTATTCGAGCATACAAAACAGGATATTTATTTGAAGGTTTAGAGTTTGGCACATACAAATTTACTTGGAACGGTGGGTAGATACCATATATAGGTAGGTATAGTGGACTCATGTGGAATAACTTTGGGGTTTAAGGAGTTTGGATGCACAAGCAGTATTCCCGCTTAGTACAGATGAAAGCTAGCAAAAGACTGGGAAGCGACCAGCTAGAGAGCGACAACAGTCATGAACATGCATTAAAATTAATCAACACTGAATGTAAGCATGAGTAGGGTATAATCCACCATGAACATAAATATCGTGAAGGCTATGTTGCTTTTGTTTCAACTACATGCGTGAACATGTGCCAAGTCAAGTCACTTAAATCATTCAGAGGAGGATACCACCTATCATACCACATCATAACCATTTTAATAGCATGTTGGCATGCAATGTAAACCATTATAACTCATAGCTAATCAAGCATGGCACAAGAAACTATGATCTCTAGTTGTCATTGCAAACATGTTTATTCATAATAGGCTGAATCGGGAACGATGAACTAATCATATTTACAAAAACAAAAGAGGTCGAGTTCATACCAGCTTTTCTCATCTCAGTCAGTCCATCATATATCGTCATAATTGCCTTTCACTCGCACGACCGAACAATATGAATAATAATAATAGTGCACGTGCATTGGACTAAGCTGGAATCTGCAGACATTCAATAAACGGGATAAGACAAGGCAATATGGGCTCTTTTGTCAGATCAACAATAATGCATATAAGAGCCACTTCAACAATTTAATTATGGTCTTCTCCTATCGACCCCCAAAGAAAAGAAATAAAACTATTTACACGGGAAAGCTCCCAACAGGCAAAAGAAGAACATGAAATCTTTTTGGGTTTTCTTTTTAATTACTACTACAAGCATGGAAAGTAAACTAATTAAAAGCTGCAACTATTTTTTAAGGTTTATTCAACACACAAGAAGAAAGCATAAAAATGAAAAATAAACTAGCATGGATGATACAATGAAAAAGTATGAGCACCGACATCTAGCAATGAGTGTGTGAACATAAATGTAATGTCGGTGGGAAATACGTACTCCCCCAAGCTTAGGCTTTTGGCCTAAGTTGGTCTATGGCCACGGCTGGCCTGGCGAATATCCATAATAATAGTTGGGGTCGTACTGAGAAGAGGAGGAAGGCTCCGATTGCCACTGGCTGCCAATCATCTCCGGGTCCCACTGGTAATTAGACTGTCGTGAAGGATCAAATTGTGGTTCCGGCTCTGGCTCCTTGGCTGGTGTAGGGTTCCGGTAGGCGTGGATAGCCATCAACGGAACAAGGTACGTGCCTATAGTCAAATCAAACAAAGAAGGAGCAGGCAAGGTAATAGTCTCAGGATGATGTTTATTAAAGAACAATTGATATTTAAGCTCTCCTTCCCTATTCTTAACATTAAAATCATGTGACACCATACTTTTATAATCTAGATAAACACGAGGCAACACTTTTTCTTCCTTCTCAGCATGCCTAATAGGTACGTTAAAATATACAGCTAGGCGTGTAGCATAGATGCCTCCAAAGATGGGGCCCTTGGTACGGTTCAGACTTAACCGTTTGGCAATAATGCCGCGCATACTAAAAGAGTTATCACCGTATAAACCGTGGTGGAAAATAATAATATCAGGGATACTCAGGTTTCCACAGTTTCCGCGACCAATTAAGCAACGACTAGCAAATAAAGCAAAGTAACATAAAACAGGAAAGTGTATGCTAGTGATTCGTGCATCGGAAACCTTCCTTGTTTCCCCTACAGTGATAGTGTTAATAAATCCCTCCACATCATCACGATGTGGTTCTTCTGTATTGCCCTCAAAAGGGACTAAACAAATCCGACAGAAATCATAAAGTGACATCTCCTTATGCTCATCATATAAATGAAATTCCACCGTAGGTGGTGAGTTCCTAGAATGAAAATGAAAGTTTTGCACAAAGGTATTTGTGAGCAAGAGATACTTATCGCATTGGTCATGGAGGAAAGCAGTAAGGCCTGCAGTCTGAGCCAACTCATGAAAATCTTCATAAATCCCGGCTGCTCTTAAGAAATCCTTGGAAGGCCATTCACACGCCCGAACCTCCGCGGTGCGAGGCAGATTATGCTTAGGCTTCGGTGCCTTTTCCTTCGAGCTTTGTCTCGATGAGCCCCTCAAAAGTCTCCTCATCATTTTCTGAAAAATTCTGAAATTTTTAGTAACTTCAAAATAAAAGTAAACCAAACTCAATAATATTGATAGCAACTACTCCTACAAGTGCCTAGGGCCTATATCATGCATCAAAACTACTTTTGACCATATAAATTTGACATGCAAGCTCAAGAACAGGGTCACCTAAGCAGCAAAAATTTGCAATGAATAAAGCACTAGAACAAAAACTAATTGGACCAAGGGAGGAGTCACATACCAAGGAACAATCTCCCCAAGCAGTTTTGTGAGAGGTGCTTTGAGCAAGGAGATCGAAAATGGCAGCAAAGTGAGCTAGAACTTGTGCTTGAGCTGGATATTCGTGTTTGGGGGAGGAAGATGAAGTATGTGGGTGCAGGAATAAGTGGAGGAGGGCCACCATGGGCCCACGAGGCAGGGGGGCGCGCCCTCCACCCTCGTGGCATGGTGGTTGACCCCCCTGGTGTGTATTCAGTTCCATAAATCCTCAAATATTCTAGAAAAAATCATATTTAATTTTCAGGGCATTTGGAGAACTTTTATTTTCGAGGTATTTTTATATTGCACGGATAATCAGATAACAGACAGAAAATTATTTATTTTTATTTTATCTAATATAAATAACAGAGAGTAAAAGTGGGGTACAGAAGGTTGTGCCTTTCTAGTTTCATCCATCTCATGATCATCAAAAGGAAACCACTAAGAAGGTTGATCAAGTCTTGTTAACGAACTCATTCGAATAACATGGAACCAGAGAAATTTCGAATAACACTATGTTACCTCAACGGGGATATGCACATCCCCAATAATAAGAATATCATATTTCTTCTTGACAGTAGGTAGAGGAAATTCAAAACCTCCAAATATAATCGATGGAATTTTTCCAATAGAGTTGATACTATGAACTTGAGGTTGTTTCCTCGGAAAGTGTATCGTATGCTCGTTACCATTAACATGAAAAGTGACATTGCCTTTGGTGCAATCAATAACAGCCCCTGCAGTATTCAAAAAAGGTCTTCCAAGAATAATAGACATATTATCGTCCTCGGGAATATCAAGAATAACAAAGTCTGTTAAAATAGTAACATTTGCAACTACAACAGGCACATCCTCACAAATACCGACAGGTATAGCAGTTGATTTATCAGCCATTTGCAAAGATATATCAGTAGGTGTCAACTTATTCAAATCAAGTCTATGATATAAAGAGAGAGGCATAACACTAACACCGGCTCCAAGATCACATAAAGCAGTTTTAACACAGTTTCTTTTAATAGAGCATGGTATAGTGGGTACTCCTGGATCTCCAAGTTTCTTTGGTATTCCACCCTTAAAAGTGTAATTAACAAGCATGGTGGAAATTCCAGCTTCCGGTATCTTTCTTTTATTTGTAATAATATCTTTCATGTACTTAGCATAAGGATTAGTTTTAAGCATATTAGTTAATTGCATATGCAAAAAGATAGGTCTAATCATTTCAGCAAAGCGCTCAAAATCCTCATCATCATTTTTCTTGGATGGTTTGGGAGGAAATGGCATGGGTTTCTGAACCCATGGCTCTCTTTCTTTACCATGTTTCCCAGCAACAAAGTCTTTCTTATCATAACATTGGTTCTTTGAGTGTGGGTTATCAAGATCAACAACAGGTTCAATTTCTATATCATTATCATTACTAGGTTGGGCATCATTATGAACATTATCACTAGTTTCAGGTTCATTACCAGATTGTGTTTCAGCATCAGAAATAGAAATATCATTTGGATTCTCAGGTGTTTCAACAATAGGATCACTAGAAGCATGCAAAGTCTTATCATTTTTCTTTTTCTTCTTTTTAGAAGAACTAGGTGCATCTAAATTATTTCTCTGAGAATCTTGCTCAATTCTCTTAGGGTGGCCTTCAGGATACAAAGGTTCCTGAGTCATTCTACCAGTTCTAGTAGCCACTCTGACAACATAACCATTATCTTTATTATTCAATTCATTGAGCAAATCATTTTGAGCTTTAAGTAATTGTTCTACTTGGGTGGTAACCATAGAAGCATGTTTACTAATAAGTTTAAGTTCACCTTTGACATTAGCCATATAATCACCCAAGTGTCCAAGCATATTTGAATTGTATTTTAGTTGTCTACCAAAATAAGCATTAAAGTCTTCTTGCTTAGCCATAAATTTATCAAACTCATCTAAGCATGGGCTAGCAATATTAGTAAATGGGATTACAACTTTATCATATCTATAGAGAGAATTTACCTTTACTACCTGTGTCGGGTTATCAAGACCATGAGTTTCTTCAATAGGTAAAGGATTAAAATTATGTGTTTCTTCAACAGGCGGTAAATTAAGACCATGTATTTCTTCAATAGGAGGTAAATTCTTAACATCTTTAGCTTTAATACCCTTTTCTTTCATAGATTTATTTTCCTTTTGCATATCTTCAGGACTGAGAAATAGAATACCCCTCTTCTTCGGAGTTGGTTTAGGAATAGGCTCAGGAATTGGCTCCAGAGGTGTCCAACTATTTTCATTTGTCAACATATTATTCAATAGAATTTCAGCTTCATCCGGTGTTCTTTCCCTGAAAACAGAACCAGCACAACTATCCAGGTAATCTCTAGAGGCATCGGTTAGTCCATTATAAAAGATATCAAGTATTTCATTTTTCTTAAGAGGATGATCAGGCAAAGCATTAAGTAATTGGAGAAGCCTCCCCAAGCTTGTGGGAGACTCTCTTCTTCAATTTGCACAAAATTATATATATCCCTTAAAGCAGCTTGTTTCTTATGAGCAGGGAAATATTTAGCAGACAAGTAATAAATCATATCCTGGGGACTACACACACGACCAGGATCAAGAGAATTAAACCATATCTTAGCATCACCCTTTAATGAGAATAGAAATATTTTAAGGATATAAAAGTAGCGAGTTCTCTCATCTTTAGTGAACAGGGTAGCTATATCATTCAGTTTACTAAGATGTGCCACAACAATTTCAGATTCATAACCATGAAAAGGATCAGATTCAACCAAAGTAATTATATTAGGATCAACAGAGAACCCATAATCCTTATCAGTAACAAAGATAGGTGAAGTAGCAAAAGCAGGGTCAGGTTTCATTCTATCAGTTAGGGATTGCTTACTCCATTTAGCTAATAATTTTTTAAGTTCAGTTCTATTTCTGCAAGCTAAAATAGCTAAAGAAGCATCTTGATCAAAAACATAACCCTTAGGAATGGCAAGTGGTTCTTCATCATCACTTTCATCAGTATCATCAGATTCAATATTTTCAATTTCTCTAGCCCTAGCAAGTTGCTCATCGAGAAAATCACTAAGTGGCATAGTAGTATCAGGCATAGAGGTAGTTTCATCATAAGTATCACGCATAGCAGAAGTGGCATCATCAATAACATGCGACATATCAGAACGAATAGCAGAAGCAGGTGTAGGTGTCGCAAGCTTACTCAAAACAGAAGGTGAATCAAGTGTAGAGCTAGATGGCAGTTCCATACCTCCCCTCGTAGTTGAGGGATAGATCTTGGTTTTTGGATCTCTCAAGTTCTTCATAATGATAAGCAAATATATATCCCAAGTGACTCAAAGAATAGAGCTATGCTCCCCGGCAACGGCGCCAGAAAATAGTCTTGATAACCCACAAGTATAGGGGATCGCAACAGTTTTCGAGGGTAGAGTATTCAACGCAAATTTATTAATTCGACACAAGGGGAGCCAAAGAATATTCTCAAGTATTAGCAGCTGAGTTGTCAATTCAACCACACCTGGAAACTTAATATCTGCAGCAAAGTGTTTAGTAGCAAAGTAATATGATAGTGTTGATAACGGTAGCAAAAGGTAACAGTAGTAAAAGCAATGTTTTTGGTATTTTGTAGTGATGATAGCAATAGCAACAGAAAAGTAAATAAGCGGAGAACAATATATGGAAAACTCGTAGGCAATGGATCTGTGATGGAGAATTATGCCGGATGCGGTTCATCATGTAACAGTCATAACCTAGGGTGACACAGAACTAGCTCCAGTTTGTTGATATAATGTAGGCATGTATTCTGAATATAGTCATACGTGCTTATGGAAAAGAACTTGCATGAAATCTTTTGTCCTGCCCTCCCGTGGCAGCGGGGTCCTTACGGAAACTAAGGGATATTAAGGCCTCCTATTAATAGAGAACCAGAACAAAGCATTAACACATAGTGAATACATGAACTCCTCAAACTATGGTCATCACCGGTAAGTATCCCGATTATTGTCACTTCGGGGTTAACGGATCATAACACATAATAGGTGACTATAGACTTGCAAGATAGGATCAAGAACACTCATATTTTGATGAAAACATAATAGGTTCAGATCTGAAATCATGGCACTCGGGCCCTAGTGACAAGCATTAAGCATAGCAAAGTCATAGCAACATCAATCTCAGAACATAGTGGATACTAGGGATCAAACCCTAACAAAACTAACTCGATTACATGATAGATCTCATCCAACCCATCACCGTCCAGCAAGCCTATGATGGAATTACTCACGCATGGCGGTGAGCATCATGAAATTGGTGATGGAGGATGGTTGATGATGATGATGGCGACGGATTCCCCTCTCCGGAGCCCCGAACGGACTCCAGATCAGCCCTCCCGAGAGGTTTTAGGGCTTGGCGGCGGCTTCGTATTGTGAACGCGATGATTTCTTCTCTCTGATTTTTTTCTCATCGAAACTCAATATATGGAGGTGGAGTTGGAGTCGGAGAGGTAACAGGGGGCCCACGAGGTAGGGGGGCTCGCCCTAGGGGGGCACGCGCGCCCCCCACCCTTGTGGCAAGGTGGTGCCCCCCCTGGCCTTCATCTTTGGGAGGTATTTTTCTTATTTCTTGAAAAGTGTCTCCGTGAAGTTTCAGGTCATTCCGAGAACGTTTGCTCCTGCACATAAATAACACCATGGTAATTCTGCTAAAAACAACGTCAGTCCGGGTTAGTTCCATTCAAATCATGCAAGTTAGAGTCCAAAATAAGGGCAAAAGTGTTTGGAAAAGTAGATACGTTGGAGACGTATCAACGGTATATATAGGAGGAAGAAGTATGTCGGTGGAGCAACAGGGGGCCCACGAGGGTGGAGGGCGCGCCTAGGGGGGGGTAGGTGCGCCCCTTACCTCGTGGCGTCCCCGTTGGTTGCTTGACGTAGGGTCCAAGTCTCCTGGATCATGTTCGGTGAGAAAATCATGTTACCGAAGGTTTCATTCCATTTGGAATCCGTTCGATATTCCTTTTCTTCGAAACCCTAAAATAGGCAAAAAAAACAATTCTGGGCTGGGCCTCCGGTTAGTAGGTTAGTCCCAAAAATAATATAAAAGTGGATAATAAAGCCCAATAATGTCCAAAACAGTAGATAATATAACATGGAGCAATCAAAAATTATAGATACGTTGGAGACGTATCAAGCATCCCCAAGCTTAATTCCTGCTCGTCCTCGAGTAGGTAAATGATAAAAACAGAATTTTTGATGTGGAATGCTACTTGGCATAATTTCAATGTAATTCTTCTTAATTGTGGCATGAATATTCAGATCTGAAAGATTCAAGACAAAAGTTTAATATTGACATAAAATAATAATACTTCAAGCATACTAACTAAGCAATTATGTCTCTTCAAAATAACATGGCCAAAGAAAGTTATCCCTGCAAAATCATATAGTCTGGCTATGCTCTATCTTCACCACACAAAGTATTTAAATCATGCACAACCCCGATGGCAAGCCAATCAATTGTTTCATACTTTTGACATTCTCAAAACTTTTTCAATCTTCACGCAATACATGAGCGTGAGCCATGGACATAGCACTTTAGGTGGAATAGAATGGTGGTTGTGGAGGAGACAAAAAGGGAGAAGATAGTCTCACATCAACTAGGCGTATCAACGGGCTATGGAGATGCCCATCAATAGATATCAATGTGAGTGAGTAGGGATTGCCATGCAACGGATGCACTAGAGCTAAAAGTATATGAAAGCTCAAAAATAACTAAGTGGGTGTGCATCCAACTTGCTTGCTCACGAAGACCTAGGGCATTTTGAGGAAGCCCATCATTGGAATATGCAAGCCAAGTTCTATAATGAAAATTTCCCACTAGTATATGAAAGTGATAACAAAGGAGACTCTCTATCATGAAGATCATGGTGCTACTTTGAAGCACAAGTGTGGTAAAAGGATAGTAGCATTGTCCCTTCTCTCTTTTTCTCTCATTTTTTTATTTTTTTATTTGGGCCTTCTCTTTTTTATGGCCTCTTTTTTTTCGTCCGGAGTCTCATCCCGACTTGTGGGGGAATCATAGTCTCCATCATCCTTTCCTCACTGGGACAATGCTCTAATAATGATGATCATCACACTTTTATTTACTTACAACTCAACAATTACAACTCGATACTTAGAAAAAAATATGACTCTATGTGAATGCCTTCGCTGGTGTATCGGGATATGCAATGACTCATGAGTGACATGTATGAAAGAATTATGAACGGTGGCTTTGCCACAAATACGATGTCAACTACATGATCATGCAAAGCAATATGACAATGATGGAGCGTGTCATAGTAAACGGAACGGTGGAAAGTTGCATGGCAATATATCTCGGAATGGCTATGGGAATGTCATGATAGGTAGGTATGGTGGCTGTTCTGAGGAAGGTATATGGTGGGTGTATGATACTAGCGAAAGGTGCGCGGTATTAGAGAGGCTAGCAATGATGGAAGGGTGAGAGTGCATATGATCCATGGACTCAACATTAGTCATAAAGAACTCATATACTTATTGCAAAAATCTACAAGTTATCACAGCAAAGTATTACGCGCATGCTCCTAGGGGGATAGATTGGTAGTAAAAGACCATCGCTCGTCCCCGACCGCCACTCATAAGGAAGACAATCAATAAATAAATCATGCTCCGACTTCATCACATAACAGTTCACCATACGTGCGTGCTATGGGAATCACAAACTTTAACACAAGTATTTCTCAAATTCACAACTACTCAACTAGCACAACTTTAATATCACTACCTCCATATCTCGAAATAGTTATCAAGCATCAAACTTCTCATAGTATTCAAGACACTCATAAGAGAACTTTATTATTAATCTTGTATACCTAGCATATAGGATTATTTAAGCAAATTACCATGCTACTTAAGACTCTCAAAATAATCTAAGTGAATCATGAGAGATCAATAGTTTCTATAAAACAAATCCACCACCGTGCTCTAAAAGATATAAGTGAAGTACTAGAGCAAAACTATATAACTCAAAAGATATAAGTGAAGCACATAGAGTATTCTAATAATTTCCGAATCATGTGTGTCTCTCTCAAAAGGTGTGTACAACAAGGATGATTGTGATAAACTAAAAAATAAAGACTCAAATCATACAAGACACTCCAAGCAAAATACATATCATGTGGTGAATAAAAATATAGCTCCAAGTAAAGTTACCGATAGAAGTAGACGAAAGAGGGGATGCCTTCCGGGGCATCCCCAAGCTTTGCCTTTTAGGTGTCCATATATTATCTTGGGGGTTCCATGGGCATCCCCAATCTTAGGCTCTTTCCATTCCTTGTTCCATAATCCATCAAATCTTTCCCCAAAACTTGAAAACTTCACAACACAAAACTTAAAGAAGAAAATCTCATGAGCTCCGTTAGCGAAAGAAAACAAAAGACCACTTCAAGGTACCGTAACGAACTAATTATTTATTTATATTGGTGTTAAACCTACTGTATTCCAACTTCTCTATGGTTTATAAACTATTTTACTAGCCATAGATTCATCAAAATAAGCAAACAACACACGAAAAACAGAATCTGTCAAAAACAGAATAGTCTGTAGTAATCTGTAGCTAGCACAAGATCTGGAACCCCAAAAATTCTAAAATAAATTTCTGGACGTGAGGAATTTATATATTAATCATCTGCAAAAATAATTAACTAAATATCACTTTCCAAATAAAAATGGCAGCAGTTCTGGTGAGTGCTAAAGTTTCTGTTTTTTACAGCAAGATTAACAAGACTTTCCCCAAGTCTTCCCAACGGTTCTACTTCGCACAAACACTAATTAAACACAAAAAACACAACCACAACAGAGGCTTGATAAAATATTTATTACTAAACAGGAGCAAAAAGCAAGGAATAAAAATAAAATTGGGTTGCCTCCCAACAAGCGCTATCGTTTAACACCCCTAGCTAGGCATAAAAAATAAGGATAGATCTAGGTATTGCCATCTTTGGTATGTAATTCTTCAATGAGGCATCTACCTTCCTTAGGAATTTCTTTCTTTTTATTGATTATCAAACTTTTAGGCACAAGATCGAAAAAAATCATTAGCAGCAAATGGTTCCTCAATGATAGAAAAAAGATTAAGATGAACACTTATAGATTTGAGATCCGCAGTTTCTTTGCTAGAGGATTCACCTTTATTTTTAGGAACATACATAAGCTTGGCAATTTTAGTTGGAGGACTTGGAGTATTCTTTAGGAAGAAAAAGAGGATCCCAAATTGGTAATGATACCCTGAAGTTTATCGATTCTAGTGGAATCATGATTTATTCTTTCATTAACTATAGGTTCCTTCTCTTTAATATTTTTCAAAGTTACTCCTACTTTAGATCCATATTGGGTAATTTGGTTGTGGATCTTTTTATCGAAATTTTCAATTAACTCAATGGTAGCAACTTTATTTTCAATAATTTCAAGTTTTTGCATTACATGTTCCAAAGTTAACATAGTTCCATTAACCAAAAGAGGTGGTGAGCCAAACAAATCTATCATAGCATTGTAAGAATCAAAATTATGGCTACCCAAGAAGTTCCCTCTGGTAATGGTATCAAGGATATATCTTTGCCAAGGAGTAACGCCTACATAAAAATTGCGAAGAAGAACGGAAGTAGATTGCTTCTTGGTAGACCTATTTTGAGCATTGCAAATTCTATACCAAGCGTTTTTTAGATTTTCTCCCTCCCTTTGTTTAAAGTTTAGAACTTCATTTTCGGGAGACAACGGGGAAGATAAGGGACTAGCCATAACGACAAGCGAACGGAAAAGCGACGAACGGAAAAGAGAGGGAGGATAGAGAGAGAGAGAGGGCGAATAAAACGGCAAGGGAGAAGTGGGGGAGAGGAAAACGAGAGGCAAATGGCAAATAATACAATGCGGGAGATAAGGGTTTGTGATGGGTACTTGGTATGTTGACTTTTGCATAGACCTCCCCGGCAATGGCGCCAGAAATCCTTCTTGCTACCTCTTGAGCACTTGCGTTGGTTTTCCCTTGAAGAGGAAAGGGTGGTGCAGCAAAGTAGCGTAAGTATTTCCCTCGGTTTTTGAGAACCAAGGTATCAATCCAGTAGGAGGCTACGCGCGAGTCCCTCACACCTACACAAAACAAATAAATCCTCACAACCAACACGATAAGGGGTTGTCAATCCCTACACGGTCACTTACGAAGTGAGATCCGATAGATATGATAAGATAATATTTTTGGTATTTTTATGATAAAGATGCAAAGTAAAATAAAAGCAATGAAAATAACTAAGTATTGGAAGATTAATATGATGAAGATAGACTCGGGGGCCATAGGTTTCACTAGTGGCTTCTCTCAAGAGCATAAGTATTTTACGGTGGGTGAACAAATTACTGTTTAGCAATTGACATAATTGAGCATAGTTATGAGAATATCTAGGTATGATCATGTATATAGGCATCACATCCAAGACAAGTAGACCGACTCCTGCCTACATCTACTACTATTACTCCATACATCGACCGCTATCCAGCATGCATCTAGAGTATTAAGTTCATAAGAACAGAGTAACGCCTTAAGCAAGATGACATGATGTAGAGGGATAAATTCATGCAATATGATAAAAACCCCATCTTGTTATCCTTGATGGCGACAATACAATACGTGCCTTGCTGCCCCTACTATAACTGGGAAAGGACACCGCAAGACTAAACCCAAAGCTAAGCACTTCTCCCATTGTAAGAAAGATCAATCTAGTAGGCCAAACCAAACTGATAATTCGAAGAGACTTGCAAAGATAACCAATCATACATAAAAGAATTCAGAGAAGATTCAAATATTGTTCATAGATAAACTTGATCGTAAACCCACAATTCATCGGTCTCAACAAACACACCGTAAAAGAAGATTACATCGAATAGATCTCCACAAGAGAGGGGGAGAACTTTGTATTGAGATCCAAAAATAGAGAAGAAGCCATCTAGATAATAACTATGGACCCGTAGGTCTGAGGTAAACTACTCACACTTCATCGGAGAGGCTATGCTGTTGATGTAGAAGCCCTCCGTGATCGATGCCCCCTCCGGCGGAGCTCCGGAACAGGCCCCAAGATGGGATCTCATGGATATAGAAAGTTAGGGCGGTGGAATTAGGGTTTTGGCTCCGTATCTGATTGTTTGGGGGTACGTAGGTACATGTAGGAGGAAGAAGTACGTCTGTGGAGCAATAGGGGGCCCACGAGGGTGGAGGGCGCGCCTGGGGGGGTAGGCGCGCCCCCCTACCTCGTGGCCTCCCTGTTGGTTGCTTGACGTAGGGTCCAAGTCTCCTGGATCATGTACGGTGAAAAAATCACGTTCCCGAAGATTTCATTCCGTTTGGACTCCGTTTGATATTCCTTTTCTTCGAAACCCTAAAATAGGCAAAAAACAACAATTCTGGGCTGGGCCTCCGGTTAGTAGGCTAGTCCCAAAAATAATATAAAAGTGGATAATAAAGCCCAATAATGTCCAAAGCAGTAGATAATATAGCATGGAGCAATAAAAAATTATAGATACGTTGGAGACGTATCAGTCATCAACAACGTAGTTGATCGGGGCACTAGTAACGGCGTCAGTCTCATAGTCTACCGGAGAGAAGAGGGGGGAGAAACAATGAATACAATACAAACAGATGCATGACATGACAATGAGCGTTTCTAGGGGTGCCCTAACGCAGTAGGAGGTGATACAAGCGAAGGGGGAAAACATCCGGGAAAGTATTCCCGGTGTTTCACGTTTTCGGACAGATGAACCGGAGGGGGGAAGTTACGTGTTTGCTATGATAGGGATGTGTGGCAGACGTACATGCTGCGTATTCGGATTCGTCTCGTCGTTCTGAGCAACTTTCATGTAGAAAACATTTTCATCCGAGTTACGGTTTATTTTCTAACGTTTTTCTAAAGTATTGATCATTTTCTGAATTTATCTAAATTAACAGAAATGGAATTATGACATCAGCATTGCGTGGGGATGACGTCAGCAATCAACACACTGTTTGACTTGTCAAAATGACCAGTGGGGCCCACTCGTCATAGACAGTGGGGCTAACAGGGTTTATTTTAATTAGTGAGAGTTAGTTAGCAGTAGGGCCCACATGTCAGTGATTGTTTAGGTTAATTAATTAGTTTTATTTATAAAAACATTTTAATTAATTTAATTATGCGATGGGGCCCGCATGTCAGTGCCACTAGGCTGCCCAGGCAGCACGTTAACTGGGTCAACCCAGTCAACGACCCCTCCATGGCCCACTTGCAGTGACCCAAGGGTGGGGCCTGCCTAGCCACGTCGGCGGACGGCGCTGGAGCGACGCCAATGAGGCAAAACGCGGCGGCGTGGCATGGGAGGGGCGCGGATTTCTCGCACAGGAGGTCGGCTGGGCTGTGGCCGGGCGCGTTCGACGCGGCTCGGCGTCGCGCGTCGAACGGTGGTGGTTCTGGCGGCAGGGGTGGCCGGAGTCGAGCGCGGCAAGCTCATCGGCGGACGGCCGGAGTCGGGCGTGGGAGGAAACGGCGATGCAACGATTTAGCGAG
>NC_041392.1:233728883-233748794 GCF_002162155.2 Triticum dicoccoides
ATTAATTTAATTATGCGATGGGGCCCGCATGTCAGTGCCACTAGGCTGCCCAGGCAGCACGTTAACTGGGTCAACCCAGTCAACGACCCCTCCATGGCCCACTTGCAGTGACCCAAGGGTGGGGCCTGCCTAGCCACGTCGGCGGACGGCGCTGGAGCGACGCCAATGAGGCAAAACGCGGCGGCGTGGCACGGGAGGGGCGCGGATTTCTCGCACAGGAGGTCGGCTGGGCTGTGGCCGGGCGCGTTCGACGCGGCTCGGCGTCGCGCGTCGAACGGTGGTGGTTCTGGCGGCAGGGGTGGCCGGAGTCGAGCGCGGCAAGCTCATCGGCGGACGGCCGGAGTCGGGCGTGGGAGGAAACGGCGATGCAACGATTTAGCGAGCGAGCTGAGAGGCGAGGCGAGACCTATGTGCACACGCGAGCACAAAGGCACGAGCCCGGGACCAAATGGTCAACCGACGGCTGCCGACGACGAGCGCGGGCGGCGACACGTACGGGAGCTCGACGAGCTAGGGCATAGGGGCCACGGGGAAGCACATGCGCGGGTGCGTTGGGTTCCTGGTGTTGGAAATATGCCCTAGAGGCAATAATAAAATAGTTATTATTATATTTCCTTGTTCATGATAATTGTCTATTGTTCATGCTATAATTGTGTTATCCGGAAATCGTAATACATGTGTGAATACATAGACCACAACATGTCCCTAGCGAGCCTCTAGTTGACTAGCTCGTTGATCAATAGATGGTTACGCTTTCCTGACCATGGACATTGGATGTCGTTAATAACAGGATCACAACATTAGGAGAATGATGTGATGGACAAGACCCAATCCTAAGCATAGCACAAGATCGTATAGTTCGTCTGCTGAAGCTTTACTAATGTCAAGTATCATTTCCTTAGGCCATGAGATTGTGCAACTCCCGGATACCGTAGGAATGATTTGGGTGTGCCAAACGTCACAACGTAACTGGGTGGCTATAAAGGCACACTACGGGTATCTCCGAAAGTGTCTGTTGAGTTGGCATGAATCGAGACTTGGATTTGTCACTCCGTGTGACGGAGAGGTATCTCTGGGCCCACTCAGTAAGACATCATCATAATGGGCTCAATGTGACCAAGGAGTTGATCACGGGATGATGTGTTACGGAACAAGTAAGGAGACTTGGCAGTAATGAGATTGAACAAGGTATAGGGATACCGACGACCGAATCTCGGGCAAGTGTCATACCGGTAGACAAAGGGAATTGTGTACGGCATTGATTGAATCCCAAACATCGTGGTTCATCCGATGAGATCATCGTGGAACATGTGGGAACCAACATGGATATCCATATCCCGCTGTTGGTTATTGGCCGAAGAGATGTCTCGGTCATGTCTGCATGATTCCCGAACCCGTAGGGTCTACACACTTAAGGTTCGGTGACGCTAGAGTTTTTATAGGAAATAGTATGCAGTTACCGAATGTTGTTTGGAGTCCTGGATGAGATCTCGGACATCACGAGGAGATCCAGAATGGTCCGGAGGTGAAGATTTATATATGGGAAGTCATCATACGGTCACCGGAAGTGTTTCGGGATTTATCGGTATTGTACCGGGACCACCGAAGGGGTTCCGGGGGTCCACTGGGAGGGTCCACCTGCCTGGAGGGCCCTATGGGCTGTATGTGGAAGGTAACCAGCCCCTAAGTGGGCCGGGCGCCATCCCCCCTAGGGTCCATGCGCCTAGGGTTGGGGGGAACCCTAAAGGGGGCGCCCCCCTTGGCTTGGGGGGCAAGCCCCCTCCCCTTGGCCGTCGCCCCCCCTCTAGATATCATCTAGAGGGGCCGACCCCCTTCGCCCTATAAATAGAGGGGTGGAGGGAGGGCAGCCGCACCACATCCAAGGCGCAGCCCTTCCTCTCCAACACCCTCTCCTCCTCTATTGAGCTTGGCGAAGCCCTACCGGAGAACTGCGAGCTCCACCACCACGCCGTCGTGCTGCCGGAGTTATTCCCCAACTTCTCCTTCCTCCTTGCTGGATCAAGAAGGAGGAGACGTCCTCGGGCTGTACGTGTGTTGAATGCAGAGGCGCCGTTGTTCGGCGCTTAGATCGGAATCAACCGCGATCTGAATCACTGCAAGTACGACTCCTTCATCCACGTTCTTGCAACGCTTCTGTTTCGCGATCTTCAAGGGTATGAAGATACACTCCCCTCTCTCTCGTTGCTAGTCTCTCCATAGATTGATCTTGGTGTTGCATAGAATTTTTTTTAATTTCTGCAACGAACCCCAACAGTGGCATCATGAGCTAGGTCTATGCGTAGTTTCTACGCACGAGTAGAACACAAGTTGTTGTGGGCGTCGATTTTGTCAATTTACTTGTCGTTACTAGTCTTATCTTGATCCGGCGGCATCGTGGGTTGAAGCGGCCCGGACCGACCTTACACGTACTCTTACGTGAGACTGGTTCCACCGGTGACATGCACTAGTTGCATAAGGTGGCTAGCGGGTGTCTGTCTCTCCCACTTTAGTCGGATCGGATTCGATGAAAAGGGTCCTTATGAAGGGTAAATAGAAATTGGCATATCACGTTGTGGTTTTGGCATAGGTAAGAAACGTTCTTGCTAGAAACCTATAGCATCCACAAAAAACTTGCAACAACAATTAGAGGACGTCTAATTTGTTCTTGCAGCATATGCCGTGTGATGTGATATGGCCAAAAGGATGTGATGAATGGTATATGTGATGTATGAGATTGATCATGTTCTTGTAATAGGAATAACGACTTGCATGTCGATGAGTATGACAACCGGCAGGAGCCATAGGAGTTGTCTTAATTTATTGTATGACCTGCGTGTCACTGAAAACGCCATGTAATTACTTTACTTTATTGCTAACCGTTAGCCATAGTAGTAGAAGTAATAGTTGGCAAGACAACTTCATGAAGACACGATGATGGAGATCATGATGAGGGAGATCATGGTGTCATGCCGGTGACGATGATGATCATGGCGCCCCGAAGATGGAGATCAAAAGGAGCAAAATGATATTGGCCATATCATGTCACTATTTGATTGCATGTGATGTTTATCATGTTTTATATCTTATTTGCTTAGAACGACGGTAGCTTAAATAAGATGATCCCTCGCAATGATTTCAAGAAAGTGTTCCCCCTAACTGTGCACCGTTTGCTAAGGTCCGTTGTTACGAAGCACCACGTGATGATCGGGTGTGATAGGTTCTAACGCTCGCATACAACGGGTGTAAGCTAGATTTACACATGCAATACACTTAGGTTGACTTGACGAGCCTAGCATGTACATACATGGCCTCGGAACACGGAAGACCGAAAGGTCGAACATGAGTCGTATAGAAGATATGATCAACATGAAGATGTTCACCGATGATGACTAGTCTGTCTCACGTGATGATCAGACACGGCCTAGTCGATTCGGATCATGTATCACTTAGATGACTAGAGGGATGTCTGTCTGAGTGGGAGTTCATTAAATAATTTGATTAGATGAACTTAATTATCATGAACATAGTCTAAAAATCTTTGCAATATGTCTTGTAGATCAAATGACCCACACTAATGTTGCCCTCAACTTCAACGCGTTCCTAGAGAAAACCAAGTTGAAAGACGATGGTAACAACTACACGGACTGGGTCCGTAACCTGAGGATTATCCTCATAGCTGCCAAGAAAGCATATGTCCTTGAAGCACCGCTAGGTGACGCACCTGTTTTCCCAGCAACTCAAGACGTTATGAACGCCTGGCAGTCGCGTAGTGATGATTACTCCCTGGTTCAATGCGGCATGCTTTACAGCTTAGAACCAGGGCTCCAAAAGCGTTTTGAGCAGCACGGAGCATATGAGATGTTCCAAGAGATGAAAATGGTTTTCCAAGCTCATGCCCGAGTCGAGAGATATGAAGTCTCTGACAAGTTATACAATTGTAAGATGGAGGAGAATAGTTCTGTCAGCGAGCACATACTCAAGATGTCTGGGTTGCACAACCGCTTGTCTCAGCTGGGAGTCAATCTCACGGGTGATGCGGTCGTTGACAGAATCCTTCAATCGCTTCCACCTAGCTACAAGAGCTTTGTGATGAACTTCAATATGCAGGGGATGGAAACGACCATTCCTGAGGTATATTCAATGCTGAAATCAGCGGAGGTGGAGATCAAAAAGGAACATCAAGTGTTGATGGTGAATAAAACCACTAAGTTCAAGAAAGGCAAGGGTAAAAAGAACTTCAAGAAGGATGGCAAGTGTCGGTGTCAAAACCGGCGGATCTCGGGTAGGGGGTCCCGAACTGTGCGTCTAGGTCGGATGGTAACAGGAGACAAGGGACACGAAGTTTTACCCAGGTTCGGGCCCTCTCGATGGAGGCAAAACCCTACGTCCTGCTTGATTAATATTGATGATATGGGTAGTACAAGAGTAGATCTACCACGAGATCAAGGAGGCTAAATCCTAGAAGCTAGCCTATGGTATGGTTGTTGATGTGTACGTTGGCCTACAGGCTAAAACCCTCCAGTTTATATAGACACCGGAGAGGGTTAGGGTTACACAAAGTCGGTTACAATGGTAGGAGATCTTCATATCTGCATCGCCAAGCTTGCCTTCCACGCCAAGGAAAGTCCCTTCCGGACATGGGACGGAGTCTTCAATCTTGTGTCTTCATAGTCCAGGAGTCCGACTGAAGGTATAGTCCGGCTATCCGAACACCCCCTAATCCAGGACTCCCTCAGTAGCCCCCGAACCAGGCTTCAATGACGATGAGTCTGGCGCGCAGATTGTCTTCGACATTGCAAGGCGGGTTCTCCTCCAAATTCCGTGTACCTGTTGAATAAAGTCCGGTTTCTTGTAGATGTTTGCGCTCCTTGGCTTCTGCGCCCAATAATGGCCGCTTCCCACGTGTCAAACGAATATGAAAAGTCTGAGTGTTTTTACATTCACACCCCTAGCCGCGTAAATGAGCTGCCCTATTTAAGGGGACGAGGATTTAGATCCAATCCACACCTTCTCCCCTCCGCGAGTGTTCATCAGAGCGCATCCGACAAAGGTCCATTCCACCATGGCCAGCCGTCGCAACTCCTCCCCTCACCCTTCCAGCCCTAAGCCTGGATATTGGGAGAGATGTTCCATCCCGCATAGCAAGCTAGTGACACTCCAGACCAAGGGATTTCTCCCCCCGGCCTATATGGTCCCGGTTCGAGCCGGTCTTTCCGTCTACAATGGCGGAGAGCAAGCAGAGAATGCCCCTAATCCCTCCAAAGGAGAGCGGGCGTGCCTCGTCCCTTACTTAATAAGGGGGCTCGGATTTCCAATCCACCCATTTCTCCGAGCGCTGCTAGAGTTCTACGGCCTCCAGCTACATCATCTCATGCCTGCCTCAGTATTGCATATCGCGGGCTTTGTAGCCCTCTGCGAGCTGTTCTTGGGTGTTGAAGCTCATTTCGGACTGTGGAAGGAGCTATTTTGCCTCGTTCCCCGTTCCAAGAAGGGGTCAATGTATCAAGTGGGCGGAGCCAAAGTGTGGCGCATCGCCGGGACCGGATATCTGTCCGGAACCCCAAAGAAGGCGTCCGAAAACTGGCCCTCGGAATGGTTCTATATAGAAGACGTCCCGCTGCCGGATCCTGTCCGGATCGGCCTCCCTGAATTCAACAGTGCTCCCTTAAAGAAGCGCCTAAGCTGGCGCCCACGGAGCCCTCAGAGGGAAAGTGACAGGGACATCTTTTACCTGATGGGCCGAATAAGATTGTTAGCCCATTCCGGACTAACCATGATCGGGGTTATGGCCGAATGCATTATGCGGGGGGTGCAGCCGCTTCAGTATAGAAGCCACCCCATGTGGGACTTCAACGGGGAGGACGACGCCACCCGCTACGGTCGTAAGGGGCCGGATTTAGCTGCCGCTCTACTAAAGATCTTGTCCACTTTGTATAAGGGAGAAGAGGAGGAATTTCTCCACGTCAACCCTCAGGGTGGATTCTCCATGCACAATCCCCCGAGCTGGGTAAGCGGCCGTATTTACTTGTCCATCCATTTTGTATTCCCATTGTTAAATATTCAGTCTGACGACTTTAACGCAGGAACTGCGCCGGGCCGTTAAGGAAATAAGCAGCCCTCCTCCACAACCCGAGGACCCAGGACGGTCCCTCGACCCGGCCTCTCAAGAGGATCCAGACATATCTGTGGAGCTGATTGATGGAGTGTTCCATCAATTGAGCGAGGACAACGCCTTGGTGGCCATTACGGCCGATTACCCAGGGCTAATCCTGACGCCCCAGGTACCTGAGATCGAAGTCCCAGTACCCCTAATAGGTGTCCGCCCACTCGTGTTCAGTTTCCTGATTGCAACCAAACTTTGCAGGGGAGGTTTTTAAGGCGGAAGGCCGAACCTGTGGCGACAAGCCAACGAGGGGCCATAGGGCCCCGCGGGCAAAAAAGAAGTGCAGTCTAGACCGAGGCGTCAGCGCAAAGGTGTGGCGCGCCCCCTTATCCCAGGTGTTATACCTTCGAGGCATATTGACACTTGCGCTCTTTTCAGGACAAAGAGACCTCGCCGGACTATATCCGGAGAGGCTGCCAATTGCGCCTCCACCAGCCAGGCTCCAAAGCCTGGTCCGGAGGCGGAGGCGAACGCAAGGTGCGCGCCAGACGCTCCTCCGACGGAGGATGTGGACGGGTTGTCTGCCACTAACTCTGAGGTGGAGAGTGCCATGAACCACAGGCGTCGCCGGACAATTCTTCGCGATGCTTGTTTCTCCCAAGGGGCGTTAGATGCCTTCAACTCGGGAGATGCGTACCTCCGTGCCGCTCAAAATGGTCTAGCCAGAGCCATGGAGCAGTATGTAAAAGACATACGGGTAAGAAAATTCTGGTAATTATATATATATTCCAGTAGCCCCCGAGACTTGAAACAGTTAGAATAACTTATTTAAGGATCATTTGTTATGCAGGTTCTTACAGAAAAGAATTCCCTACTGTCCAAGGAGCTGGAAGAGTGCAAAGCCCAACTTGAGGCCACACTAGCCGCGGCAGGGGAGGCCAAGGAGACCCCCTCTGGTAATATACACTTCGAAAGATAAGTATTTTGCGAAGCACGGCATGGGTGTGAATCTGACCAATGAAATTGCAGATGGCGCCGGATTGAATCCGCAAAGGCAACACCTCCTACGCCAGCTAAAGGCTGGTGAGAAGGTGCTGACAAAGGTGAGGCGGGAGAAGAACGATCTCCAAGATGCCAACACCAAGCTGGGCGTCGAGCTGAAAGATGTTCGTGCCCAGCTGTCAGACTCCGTGAAGGAGAATCAGCAGCTTCGGCGCGGCATATTTAGTAAGTGCTTGAACGAACCTTTTGAAAGAAAGTTCGGCGGGGAAGTCGACTAATAGAGCAATGTTTGTAGGTGTGCTAACAGGCCGTCCTGTAGAGGAGATGCCCGGTTCTACGGGTGATCTTCTTCCCGAGCTCTCGCAACTGCTCGATCGAGTTCGGCAGGCGATGCAAGGCATCGCCCAGGCCTTGTGGCCATCCTTCTCCATGCCCGAAGGTCTTGGAGAGCTTGCGGAGAAGCTAAAGGGAGCGCGGCGGCGCTTCCGATTGTGGAAGATATCAGCCTGCCATCAAGGCGCTAGGGAGGCCTGGGCCATGGTGAAGACGTGGTACGCAAAGGCTGACCCCAACCACATGGCCGAGGTCGGTCCTGTAGGGCCCGATGGGAAGGAGATCCCTGTAAGCTTAGTATACGGCCAAGTAGAGTTGGCCGCAAAGTATTCCCAGCAGGACTATAAATTAGACAGCCTGTTAGATGGTATTGAAGAGGAATACAATCAGTCAAAATGACTATGTAATTTTAATTGACATTTATAATGCCTTCTAGCCGGATTGTAGATCATTTGTCATGGCCGACCTTTTCGCTTCAGCCTCGAGACCTGACGGTCCGGAGTGTGTCTGAATTCCCGTGCGGTTATATACGAACCGGGGAATGCATGGAGACCAGGCGTAGGGGTCATTAGGGCTTGAACAGACAAGTGCCCGACTAGTTATGTTATATTACATGGGTAGTAAGAAACATCTTCGAGGGAGAATAGTTCCGTTAGGGGTTCCTTTCCCTGGGAGGCATGCCCTAAGGTGCATGTCCATGCTGCGAAAAGAAACGCAGGAAAAACATCTGGGGGCGTATAGATAAAAATAAAAAAAAGATCATCTTTAGTTCACCGACCGAATATTCCCTTAAGAACGCTAGCTTTCGGCTTCACCCAGTCTGAGGCACACGTCCGGCTGACCCGGCAGTAACAATCGCAGAGGTGCTCCCTTTACCACCTAGCCGAACAATCGGGAACGTAGGGGTAAGCACAGGAGCCAGGCAACCCAGCTTGGGCAAAATTTAAGTCATATCGATGCATATAATGGTGAATAAAAGATACATGCAGAAGTGTGACACATGTGTTGGGCATGAAGCCCGTATGAATAAGCTTCTATTTAAAGAAGCCCCCAGGTTTAATGAGCGCGGATAGCGCGTCACTTTATGAGCCTTTAAAGGCTATAAGAGAGAGAGAGAGAGAGAAGAAGAGAAATGCAAGACAGAAAGTATATAAAAAATGGACAGAGGAAGGAGACGAACACAGAGTCTGGCGCTAGGCATAGAATCTTCGGAGACGGGCTGCGTTCCATGGGTTTGGCTCGAGTCGGTTATCCGATGCATCCCGCAGGCAGTACGCTCCACCAGTCAGTACTTGGTCAATTATGAAGGGACCTTCCCACTTGGGCCTGAGTTTGTCCTTTTTCTTGTACGGTAGTCGTAGAACTAATTCGCCAACGTTGTAATTTTTGGCCCGTACTTCTCTGCTTTAGTATCTTCGAGCCTGCTGTTGATAGAATGCGGAACGGGCTTTTGCCATGTCACGCTCCTCCTCCAATGCGTCCAAGCTATCCTGCCGATCGAGCTCGGCTTCTCTTTCTTCGTACATGTGCACTCGAGGTGAGTCATGAATTATGTCGCAAGGCAAAACTGCCTCTGCGCCGTACACCATAAAGAATGGTGTGTATCCGGTGGTGCGATTCGGCGTGGTCCGCAGCCCCCAGAGTATGGAGTCGAGCTCCTCTACCCAGTACGTGTTAGATTCCTTAAGGGACCGCACTAATCTGGGTTTGATGCCGCTCATGATAAGACCATTTGCGCGTTCGACATGGCCGTTAGTTTGTGGGTGATAGACGGAAGCATAATCGAGCTTGATGCCCATGTTTTTGCACCAGAGTTTTACCTCGTCGGCCATGAAGTTCGTGCCGTTATCAGTGATGATGCTGTGGGGGACGCCGTAACGGTGTACAACCCCGGATATAAAGTCTATCACCGGTCTATATTCGGCCGTCTTAACAGGCTTGGCTTCTATCCATTTGGTGAACTTATCCACCATGACCAGTAAGTATTTTTGCTTGTGGGTTCCGCCTTTAAGGGGTCCAACCATGTCAAGCCCCCAGACCGCGAAGGGCCAAGTAATGGGGATAGTTTGGAGGGCGGTGGGTGGCAGATGGCTTTGGTTTGCAAAGAGCTGGCAACCGGTGCATCGTTGGACTAAGTCCTGAGCGTCTGCCCGGGCCGTCGGCCAATAAAAGCATGTACGGAAGGCCTTGCTTACAAGGGACCGGGTTGCAGCGTGATGACCGCCGAGTCCGGCATGAATTTGAGCCAGGAGATTCCGCCCCTCCTCTTCGGAGATGCACCTTTGAAGGACTCCGGTAGTGCTTTTCTTATAAAGCTCTCCCTCGTGGACTTTGTAGGCTTTGGATCGCCGCACTATGCAGCGTGCCTCATTTTGGTCCTCGGGGAGTTCCTGCCTAGTAAGGTAGGCGAGGAATGGTTCTGTCCACAGGGTGATGACGGCCATTATTACGTGGGCTGAAGGTGTTATTTCATTGGCAGAGCCTCCGATTGTGTCAGAATGTTCGGAGTCGGGCAGTGTGGTTGGGTCCGGGCTGTTATTGTTCGGCTCCTCTTCCCATGCTACGGATGGCTTGAACAGCCTTTCCAAGAAGATGTTGGGGGGACTACATCACGTTTTGCACCGACGCGTGCCAGGACATCTGCCGCCTGATTATTTTCCCGGGCTATATGGTGAAATTCAAGCCCCTCGAACCGAGCTGACATTTTTAGGACGGCGTTGCGGTAAGCTGCCATTTTTGGATCCTTGGCATCGAAGTCTCCATTTATTTGGGATATTGCGAGGTTCGAGTCCCCGCGCACCTCTAGGCGTTGGATGCCCATGGATACTGCCATCCGGAGACCATGTAAACGGGCCTCATATTCGGCTGCATTGTTGGAGTCCGTGTACATAATCTGTAGTACGTATTGAACTGTGTCTCCTGTGGGGGACGTCAAAACGACGCCAGCCCCCAGTCCGGCCAACATCTTGGAGCCGTCGAAATGCATGATCCAATTTGAATATGTGTTGTACTCTTTAGGGAGTTCGGCCTTCGTCCATTCTGCGACAAAGTCGGCCAAGACTTGTGACTTGATGGCTCGTCGTGGCTTATAAGTTATGTCAAACGGGAGGAGCTCAATGGCCCATTTTGCAATCCGGCCCGTTGCGTCACGGTTGTTTATAATATCGTTAAGTGGTACTTCCGAGGCTACTGTGATTGAACACTCTTGAAAGTAGTGTCGTAGCTTCCGGGATGCCATGAATACCGCGTATGCAATCTTTTGATAATGCAGGTACCGTGATTTGCAGGGAGTGAGGACAGTGGACACATAATAGACCGACTTTTGAAGGGGGAATTTGTGTCCGTCCGCTTCTCGTTCGACGACAAGCACTGCGCTTACAACCTGATGTGTTGCTGCAATGTATAATAGCATTGGTTCGCCAATGTTTGGCGCGGCCAGGACTGGGTTTGTTGCTAACATGGCTTTTATTTCGTCGAGTCCGGCCGTGGCTGCATCCGTCCATTCGAAGTGTTTGGTGTGCCGAAGGAGGCGGTAAAGGGGTAGGGCCTTTTCTCCCAAGCGGGAGATAAAGCGGCTTAGAGCCGCCACGCATCCGGTTAACTTTTGTATTTGTTTGAGGTTCTTTGGGATATCCAATTGTGACAGAGCTCGGATCTTGGCTGGATTTGCTTCAGTTCCTCTACTGGATACAATGAAGCCCAAGAGCTTTCCGGCTGGGACGCCGAAAACGCATTTTTCCGGGTTGAGATTGATGTCGTATGTTCAGAGGTTATCAAATGTGAGCCTCAAGTCGTCTACTAGAGATTCAACATGTCTTGTTTTGACGACCACATCATCTACATATGCCTCCACTGTTTTGCCAATCTGGTTTACCAGACATGTCTGAATCATGCGCTGATATGTTGCACTGGCGTTTTTGAGCCCAAAGGGCATTGTGTTGAAGCAAA
This sequence comes from Triticum dicoccoides, assembly GCF_002162155.2. Classification (NCBI taxonomy): domain Eukaryota; kingdom Viridiplantae; phylum Streptophyta; class Magnoliopsida; order Poales; family Poaceae; genus Triticum; species Triticum dicoccoides. The sequence continues at coordinate 233,740,270 of NC_041392.1, forward strand.
ATGGGCCTTATGGTGTGATAAATGCCGTTGCGGCTTGGTCTGATTCTGCCATCTTGATTTGATGGTAGTCGGAATATGCGTCGAGGAAACACAACGAATCGTGTCCTGCGGTAGCGTCGATAATTTGATCGATGCGGGGGAGGGGGAAGGGATCCTTTGGGCAAGCCTTGTTAAGGTCTTTAAAATCAACGCACAGGCGCCAGGATTTGTCCTTCTTTGGTACCATCACCAGGTTTGCTAGCCAGTCCGGATGTTTTATATCTCTGATGAATCCGGCCTCCAATAGCTTTGCTAGCTCCTCTCCCATGGCCTGTCTCTTAGGTTCGGAAAAACGCCGAAGAGCCTGTTTGACAGGTTTGAATCCTGTTTGGATATTTAAGTTGTGCTCGGCCAGCCTGCATGGGATTCCTGGCATGTCTGAAGGGTGCCAGGCGAAAATGTCCCAGTTCTCGCGTAGGAACTCTCGCAATGCGGCGTCGACATCAGGGTTTAACTGTGCCCCGATGGAAGCTGTTTTATTGGGGTCCGTTGGATGGACTTGGAATTTGACTATTTCGTCCGTCGGTTTAAAGGAGGTGGACTTGGATCTTTTGTCGAGTACCACATCGTCCCTATTCACCATAGAGCGCAACGCAGTCAGCTCCTCAGCCGCTAGGGCTTCGGATAGTGCCTCGAGGGCTAGTGCGGCTGTCTTGCTTTCGGCGCGGAGTGCTATGTCCGGATCACTAGCAAGAGTGATGATCCCGTTAGGCCCGGGCATCTTGAGCTTCATGTACCCGTAATGGGGTATTGCTTGGAAGATTGTAAACGCTTCCCGCCCTAGCAGAGCGTGATAACCGCTGCTGAACGGAGCCACCTGGAACGTGACCTCTTCGGACCTGTAATTATCCGGTGTGCCGAACACCACATCTAGTGTGATTTTTCCTGTGCAGCGTGCTTCCTGACTGGGGATTATTCCTCTAAAGGTTGTGCTGCTTCACTCAATGCGGTTCCAGTCTATTTCCATTTTTTGAAGGGTCTCCTCATAAATGAGGTTCAATCCGCTGCCGCCGTCCATGAGTACCTTGGTAAGACGAAAGCCGTCCACTATTGGACTGAGGACCAATGCGGCTGGTGCTCGGGCTGTTCGGAATTTAGGTTCATCACTGGCGTTAAAGGTAATAGCCGTGTCACTCCATGGGTTTATTGTTGCTACTTGGTAGACTTCGGCAAGGCTGCGGAGTGTCCTTTTTCGCATATTATTTGATGCGAAAGTCTCGAAGACTGTTAATACCGTATTGGTGTCTCTGGGGTGGCTTTCTATGGCCTCCGGAATTAGGAGATTTTCGCCAATTTTGGCCACCTGCTGGAGTATCCAACATGCTCTAAGGCTGTGAGTTGGTGTGGCGTCCTCTGTACTGTGAATTTTACAGGGTCCATTAAGCCATCCTTCCTGTACGGTTCCATGCCCTGTAGAGGGTTTTTGCTTTTTGGTGCTTGACCCGGGTGACTGGTGATGATGCACCCTTTTATTTCGGACTGGGTTTGTATTCAGGGCCGGATTGTCCCAAAATTTTATTTCGGTTTTCCAGGAGCTTTCCATTGCACAGTACTTTCGTACAATGGACGCCAAGTCAGCGAAGCGTGTAATATCACGGCAACTTATGGCGTTGAGTATTCCCTTGTCCGTGCAATTATTGCAGAAGATTGAGATTGCGTCTTCCTCGCGGCAGTCCCTTAGCCTGTTCTTAACCAGGAGGAATCTGGCCCAGTAATGATGTACTGTTTCATCGGGTTCTTGCCTGATTTTGGATAGATCGCTTATGTTGGGGTGGGTGGGTGGAATTAAATCCGAAGCCTCACCCCATCTAAGGCTCAGAGGCCGAGGAATTTCTGAACTTGAATATTTGGATTCCTGGATGTTGTCTAATGAATCCAGCCTGTCGCCTGACTCTAAGTTTAGGTCTTGAGTGATATCCTCCCCTCCGCAGGTATCCGGCTTGGAGGGATCGGGAATCCGGACGTAGCGAGTCCTTAAGATAGATGAAGGGTCGCCACACTGTCCCTCTACCACGGTAACGTGATGGGTGACTTGGGGAGAGTTAATCTCTCTCAGATCGGTTTTAGGCCCAATCTGGTCATAATCCGTAGCGACTCCCAGGGCGGCGAAGCGATCCAAGAGGTCGTTTATGGAGGAAAGCTCCATTGGATCTACCTGTTCGGCGAGTTCCAAGCTGACATGAAGATTGTTTTCGATGGCTCGAGAGGTCATCGTCGGCGCAGAAGCCGAACAGGCGGTCGTAAGAAAACCACCTAACCGAAGGGTTTGGCCGACAGCCAAAGCTCCCTTAGCAATGATGTCGTCTTTAAAGATGGGACGAGGCATCCTTCCTGATGGCGACGACACAGAGGAACTCTCAATGAAAGCACCAATGTCGGTGTCAAAACCGGCGGATCTCGGGTAGGGGGTCCCGAACTGTGCGTCTAGGCCGGATGGTAACAGGAGACAAGGGACACGAAGTTTTACCCAGGTTCGGGCCCTCTCGATGGAGGTAAAACCCTACGTCCTGCTTGATTAATATTGATGATATGGGTAGTACAAAGAGTAGATCTACCACGAGATCGAGGAGGCTAAACCCTAGAAGCTAGCCTATGGTATGGTTGTTGATGTGTACGTTGGCCTACAGGCTAAAACCCTCCGGTTTATATAGACACCGGAGAGGGTTAGGGTTACACAAAGTCGGTTACAATGGTAGAAGATCTTCATATCCGCATCGCCAAGCTTGCCTTCCACGCCAAGGAAAGTCCCTTCCGGACACGGGACGGAGTCTTCAATCTTGTATCTTCATAGTCCAGGAGTCTGGCTGAAGGTATAGTCCGGCTATCCAAACACCCCCTAATCCAGGACTCCCTCAGCAAGGGAGTTGCCACGCCCGGTAAGCAAGCTGCCGGGAAGAAGCCAAAGAATGGACCCAAGCCTGAGACTGAGTGCTTTTATTGCAAGGAAAACGGTCACTGGAAGCGGAACTGCCCCAAGTACTTAGCGGACAAGAAGGCCGACAATACCAAAGGTATATGTGATATACATGTTACTGATGTGTACCTAGCCAACGCTCGTAGTAGCTCCTGGGTATTTGATACCGGTGCGGTTGCTCATATTTGTAACTCAAAACAGGAGCTGCGGAATAAGCGGAGACCGGCAAAGGACGAGGTGATGATGCTCGTCGGGAATGATTCCAAGGTCGATGTGATCGCCATCGACACGCTGCCTCTACATTTACCTACGGGATTAGTTTTAAACCTCAATAATTGTTATTTAGTACCAGCTTTGAGCATGAACATTGTATCTGGATCTTGTTTAATGCGAGATGGCTACTCATTTAAATTCGAGAATAATGATTGTTCCATTTATATGAGAGATATGTTTTATGGTCATGCCCCGTTGGTCAATGGTTTATTCTTGTTTAATCTCAAACGTGATGTTACACATATTCATAGTGTGAATACCAAGAAGTGTAAGGTTGATAATGATAGTCCCACATACTTGTGGCACTGCCGCCTTGGTCACATTGGTGTCAAACGCATGAAGAAACTCCATGCAGATGGACTTTTGGAGTCTCTTGATTATGAACCATTTGACACGTGCGAACCATGCCTCATGGGCAAAATGACCTAGACCCCGTTCTCCGGAACAATGGAGCAAGCAACCAACTTATTGGAAATCATACATACTAATGTGTGCGGTCCAATGAGCATTGAGGCTCGCAGTGGCTATCGTTATGTTCTCACCCTCATTGATGACTTGAGTAGATATGGATATGTCTACTTAATGAAACACAAGTCTGAGACCTTTGAAAAGTTCAAGGAATTTCAGAATGAGGTTGAGAATCAACATGACATGAAAATAAAGTTCTTACGATCAGATCATGGGGGAGAATATTCGAGTCACGAATTTGGCACACACTTAAGGAAATGTGGAATTGTTTCACAACTCATGCCGCCTGGAACACCTCAGTGTAATGGTGTGTCCGAACGTCGTAATCGCACTCTATTAGATATGGTGCGATCTGTGATGTCTCTTACCGATCTACCGCTATCATTTTGGGGTTATGCTTTAGAGACTGCCACATTCACTTTAAATAGGGCTCCGTCGAAATCCGTTGAGACGACACAGTATGAATTATGGTTTGGGAAGAAACCTAAGCTGTCGTTTCTGAAAGTTTGGGGATGCGATGCTTATGTCAAGAAACTTCAACCTGAAAAGCTCAAACCCAAGTCGAAAAAATGTGTCTTCATAGGATACCCTAAGGAAACTATTGGGTATACCTTCTACCTCAGGTCCGAAGTCAAGATCTTTGTTGCCAAGAATGGATCCTTTCTAGAGAAAGAGTTTCTCTCGAAAGAAGTAAGTGGGAGGAAAGTAGAACTTGATGAGGTACTGCCTCTTGAACCGGAAAGTGGCGCAGCTCAAGAAAATGTTTCTGTGGTGCCTGCACCAACTAGAGAGGAAGTTAATGATGATGATCATGAAACTTCGGATCAAGTTGCTACTGAACTTCGTAGGTCCACAAGGACACGTTCCGCACTAGAGTGGTACGGCAACCCTATCCTAGAAATCATATTGTTAGACAACGGTGAACCTTCGAACTATGAAGAAGCGATGGCAGGTCCGAATTCCAACAAATGGCTTGAAGCCATGAAATCCGAGATAGAATCCATGTATGAAAACAAAGTATGGACTTTGACTGACTTGCCCGATGATCGGCGAGCCATAGAAAATAAATGGATCTTTAGGAAGAAGACAGATGCGGATGGCAATGTGACCACCTATAAAGCTCGGCTTGTCGCTAAGGGTTATCGACAAGTTCAAGGGGTTGACTATGATGAGACCTTCTCACCCGTAGTGAAGCCGAAGTCCATCTGAATCATGTTAGCAACTGCCACATTCTATGATTATGCGATATGGCAAATGGACGTCAAAATGGCATTCCTTAATGGTTTCCTTAAGGAAGAATTGTATATGATGCAGCCGGAAGGTTTTGTCGATCCTAAGAATGCTGACAAGGTATGCAAGCTCCAGCGCTCAATCTATGGACTGGTGCAAGCATGTCAGAGTTGGAACATTCACTTTAATGAGATGATCAAAGCGTTTGGGTTCACGCAGATTTATGGAGAAGCCTGTGTTTACAAGAAAGTGAGTGGGAGATCCGTAGCATTTCTCATATTATATGTGGATCACATACTATTGATGGGAAATGATATAGAACTCTTGGAAAGCATAAGGGCCTACTTGAATAAGTGTTTTTCAATGAAGGACCTTGGAGAAGCTGCTTATATATTAGGCATCAAGATCTATAGAGATAGATCGAGACACCTCATTGGTCTTTCACGAAGCACGTACCTTGACAAGATATTGAAGAAGTTCAATATGGATCAGTCCAAGAAGGGGTTCTTGCCTGTGCAAGGTGTGAGATTGAACACGGCTCAATGCCCGACCATGGCAGAAGATAGAGAAAAGATGAGTGTCATCTCCTATGCCTCGGCCATAGGGTCTATTATGTATGCCATGCTATGTGCCAGACCTGATGTTAACCTTGCCGTAAGTTTGGTAGGAAGGTACCAAAGTAATCCCGGCATGGAACACTGGACAGCGGTCAAGAATATCCTGAAGTACCTGAAAAGGACTAAGGACATGTTTCTCATTTATGGAGGTGACGAAGAGCTCGTCATAAAGGGTTACATCGATGCTAGCTTCGACACAGATCTGGATGACTCCAAGTCACAAACCGGATATGTGTATATTTTGAATGGTGGGGCAATCAGCTGGTGCAGTTGCAAGCAAAGCGTCGTAGCGGGATCTACATGTAAAGCGGAGTACATGGCAGCCTCGGAGGCAGCACATGAAGCAATCTAGATGAAGGAGTTCATTACCGACCTAGGAGTTATTCCCAATGCATCGGGCCCGATGACTCTCTTCTGTGACAACACTGGAGCCATTGCCCTTGCCAAGGAGCCCAGGTTTCACAACAAGACCAGGCATATCAAGCGTCGCTTCAACTCCATTCGTGAAAATGTTCAAAATGGAGACATGGATATTTGTAAAGTGCATACGGACTTGAATGTTGCAGATCCGTTGACTAAACCTCTTCCACGAGCAAAACATGATCAACACCAGTACTCTATGGGTGTTCGATTCATCACAATGTAACTAGATTATTGACTCTAGTGCAAGTGGGAGAGTGTTGGAAATATGCCCTAGAGGCAATAATAAAATAGTTATTATTTATATTTCCTTGTTCATGCTATAATTGTGTTATCCGGAAATCGTAATACATGTGTGAATACATAGACCACAACATGTCCCTAGTGAGCCTCTAGTTGACTAGGTCATTGATCAATAGATGGTTACGGTTTCCTAACCATGGACATTGGATGTCGTTGATAACGGGATCACATCATTAGGAGAATGATGTGATGGACAAGACCCAATCCTAAGCATAGCACAAGATTGTATAGTTCGTCTGCTGAAGCTTTTCTAATGTCAAGTATCATTTCCTTAGACCATGAGATTGTGCAACTCCCGCATACCGTAGGAATGCTTTGGGTGTGCCAAACATCACAACGTAACTAGGTGGCTATAAAGGCACACTACGGGTATCTCCGAAAGTCTCTGTTGAGTTGGCATGAATCGAGACTGGGATTTGTCACTCCGTGTGACGGAGAGGTATCTCTGGGCCCATTCGGTAAGACATCATCATAATGAGCTCAATGTGACCAAGGAGTTAATCACGGGATGATGTGTTACGAAACGAGTAAAGAGACTTGCCAGTAACGAGATTGAACAAGGTATAGGGATACCGACGATCGAATCTCGGGCAGGTCATACTGGTAGACAAAGGGAATTGTGTATGGGATTGATTGAATCCCCGACATCGTGGTTCATCCGATGAGATCATCGTGGAACATGTGGGAACCAACATGGGTATCCAGATCCGGCTGTTGGTTATTGGCCGGAGAGATGTCTCGGTCATGTTTGCATGATTCCCGAACCCATAGGGTCTACACACTTAAGGTTCGGTGACGCTAGAGTTGTTATGGGAAATAGTATGCGGCTACCGAATGTTGTTCGGAGTCCCGGATGAGATCCCGGACATCACGAGGAGTTCCAGAATGGTCCGGAGGTGAAGATTTATATATGGGAAGTCATCATACGGTCACCGGAAGTGTTTCGGGGTTTATCGGTATTGTACCGAGACCACCGAAGGGGATCTGGAGGTCCACCGGGAGGGTCCACCTGTCGCCCTAGGGCCCTATGGGCTGTATGTGGAAGGGAACCAGCCCCTAAGTGGGCTGGGCGCCATCCCCCCTAGGGCCCATGCGCCTAGGGTTGGGGGGGACCCTAAAGGGGGCGCTCCCCTTGGCTTGGGGGGCAAGCCCCCTCCCATTGGCCCCCGCCCCCTCTAGATCTCTCCTAGAGGGGCCGCCCCCTTCCCCCTTCGCCCTATAAATAGAGGGGTGGAGGGAGGGCAGCCGCACCACATCCAAGGCGCAACCCTCCCTCTCCAACACCCCCTCCTCCTCCGTTGAGCTTGGCGAAGCCCTGCCGGAGAACTGCGAGCTCCACCACCACGCCGTCGTGCTGCCGGAGTTCTTCCCCAACTTCTCCTTCCCCCTTGCTGGATCAAGAAGGAGGAGACATCCCCGGGCTGTATGTGTGTTGAACGCAGAGGCGCCATTGTTCGGCGCTTAGATCGGAATCAACCGCGATCTGAATCGCTGCGAGTACGACTCCTTCATCCGCATTCTTGTAACGCTTCCGTTTCGCGATCTTCAAGGGTATGAAGATACACTCCCCTCTCTCTCGTTGCTAGTCTCTCCATAGATTGATCTTGGTGTTGCGTAGTTTTTTTTTAATTTCTACAACGAACCCCAATACCTGGAAGCGCCAGGAGCATGGTGACGGGCTCAGGCGAGCATGACGACGGCTGTGGCGACGGCCATGAGCTCGTCGGCGGTGGACAAATTACGGGCGCGGTGGCTTGCTAGCTACGGCGCGCGAGGGAGCTAACGGGAAGGAGCATGAGGTGGAGCAGCTCACCGAGCGGCTCACACGATGGCCCGTGGTGGTTTAGGAGCTGCCGAGGCATCGCCGAAGTTGGTGAAGAGCGGCGGTGACCGGAGATGTGGAAGAAGAGGAACCGATGCAGCAGCACCTCCAAGCTCCAGCTGCGGCCACCGGTCGACGAGGAAGACGATGGCGGAGAGAACAGTCATGTTGGCGAGGCGAGGTGTTGACGGTGGCCGTGCGTTTCATGGTGGCGAGCCCATGGCGGCGCTCAGATGCGGTAGGGAAGGAGGAGCGACGAGGTGGATCTGAGGGGAGGGGAGGCGCAGGGGCCGAGAGGGAGAGCGGGGTGAGAGGGAGAAGGAACCGAAGAGGCGGGGGCGTGGCGGCCTTATCCCCTCCCGGCGTCGGTGCCGGTGAGGTGGTCGGGCGGGGACGTGCCCATGTTCCGACCCTGGTCGGGGGAACAGGGAAGGGGGAT
>NC_041392.1:233749141-233766327 GCF_002162155.2 Triticum dicoccoides
TTTGCCCAGTTGGGTCGGTGGCCTGCTGGGCCAGAGCCCGGGGGGCTTTTCTTGTTTTTTTCTTTTCTTTTGTTTTATTTTCACTTTTTCTTTTTATTTATTTTCTTTTCTGTTTTAAATCACTTTAAAATATTTAGGCAATATCTAAACATGAGTTTTCTCCACAATAATTACCAGTGCAATATTTGGCACCCACCGAACATTTTTGTTACAATGTTTTGAAAATTTTTGTTGTTTGCCATATTTTGAATTGATACTTCGAATCGGTTTTGATCTAACGAGAGATTAACAACAGTAACAGAGATGACGTGGCATTATTAACAGAGTTTTACTGTAGCATAATTATCCGGGCGTTAGAGGCATCGTGGTGGCGTCGATGGTAGAGAGGCCTGGCAAGGTCAATGCGTCAGTATCTGATCTGAGGATGGATCGGTGGATGAAGGAGGTGACGGCTATTGCAGCGTGCGCATGTGGTGTCCACTGAAAGTGCGCCGGGCCGGTGTGTAACCCATTCCAAGTATATGGCTTAGATGGGGGCATCCGACATTAGATGTTAGGTGTTGGTACGATGTCTGTTTGGTATTAGACTCGGACATTCGGCACCCCTTCATCATGGGGATATGATTAGCGGCAGGTGTTGCCAAGATGGTGGCTTCAGGTTTACTGATGTATTACTTTTGTAAGGGCTTTATGAATAATTAATAAAAATGGCTGGATGCATCGCCCAGATGCAGAGGCCGGGGTACATCCTCCTTTAAAAAAAGTAATGATCAGAGAAAGGGGAGATGCCCTGGCAACTACGACGAGGCATTTCAACCAATAAAATGTGTGTTCCAATATCTTTCTTTTTTGTATCCTTATTTTCTTCTCAGCATTATAAAGTCGTCAGAAACTTCAGGCTTTGCCCTTATAGAGTTCAGTAGGCTATGCGAAAAGCATGTCACGTGATAGAATGTAACAATCCATCACATCAAACCATATATGATAGAATGCTCTAAGAAATGAAACTTCGGAGATAGACATTTAACACCAGTCACTTGCTAAAAAAATAGAGTTCATACAACAGGTACACTTATCAAAGCAGTATACAGTTTCACACAAGTACACGGCGAAGAACTAGCGGAATAGAGGTACCCCGCAAAAAAAAGAAGAGTTTGCATAGGTTTCTTGCAAAAAATAAATAGTTCAGGTTTCCTGCAAAAAAAGTTGTTCACATAGATGCTCAACAGAAGTGTGCGTACATTGACTGTCATTGGGGTGTTTCATTCCTCCCTGCTCGCACGACCCAGGGAAGGGTGGCGGCTGGTCAATCTCTTCCCCGACGGGCCCTCACTCCTTCCGCATGTCGCCCCGAAGACAGAGGGGGAGAGGATGCAGTGCTTCGATGGAGGTAAGGTAAGGATAAACATTAGGGTTTGATTACGGGAAAGGTGTGTGAAGATTTTGTGTCCCCGGTCTTATTTTTTACTAGTAGAAAAAGGGTATTTGTTCCGGTTCATAAAGGACTTTTGTCTCGGTTCTGGAACCGGGACTAAAGGGTCGTTACTAAAGGCCCCCTCCCCCCCTTAGTCCCGGTTCTTATACGAATCGAGACTAAAGGCACTCCAAGTGGCCGCTGCGTGGAGGTCCATCTTTTGTCCCGGTTGGTGCCACCAACCGGTACTAAAGAAATTTTTTTGATTTTTTGATTTTTTGTTTTTAAATTTTTTTTCTCTGAATTTCAAATTTCTGAATTATTTTAACCTCTAATCTCTAACCAACCCTCATCACTGCTTAATTTAACCTCTAATCTCTAATCATCCCTCATCATTTCAAATCATCTAACTTTCCGAACGGTCACCCATCCTCTCACTACCCGAACCTGAGCACGCTTAACTTCCGGGTTCTATTCTGCCTCGTTTCCAAGTCTGCACTTATTTTCCTGACAATAGTAAGATGTCAATCCTATTAACCCTCAGGAGTTTAGCTTGAGCATGAAGTCACACATTTCACTGTTTGAGTTTGAAACTATCGTTCTAAAAAACAATAATTATTGAGTAACACTAATATTTCTTGAATTAGTAGTTTGATCATTGTTTGACCACAGTTTGACCAGATTTGACCAAAATTCAAAAAAAATGAAATAATTATTTAGTAACACTAATATTCTTGAATAATTATTTAGTAACACTAATACTTCTTGAATAAGTAGTTTGACCATAGTTTGACCAGATTTAACGAAAATTCAAAAAAACTGAAATTTGAGCATAACTTTTTTCCTTTTAGAATTTGAGGATTCTAAAAATTTGCAAACAGGCCATAGGCTGTCAAAACCGGATGCGCATTTTCGTGTTGAATATTTTGATATATTATACGATTTTTTCTGACATTGTATGTAAAGTTATAGCCGTTTTACATTTTCCCTACACTTTTTGCAAAACATGTCTAAATTTAAGTTTTTAAATTTTCCTAACTAGTAGATGTAGTAACATAACCACATCTCGAAGGATTTTAACTTTTGAAATTTTTATCATTTTCTTTTGCTTTTTACAAAACTGAAAAGGTGATACACGGGGAGAGGGGGTAGGATTTGAAAATTGCACCATTAGACCTTAGTACCGGTTCGTGCCACGAACCGGTACTAATGGGCATCGCACCCTTTAGTCCCGGTTCGTGGCACCAACCGGGACTAAAAGTCCCATTTGAACCGGGAGTAATGCCTGTTTGGTGCCCTAGCCGCTTGAACCAGGACTAATGCTCACATTAATCCCATTTCATAATGCAACCCGATACTAATGTTTTTTTCTGGCCGAACCAAAGCCCCTTTTTATACTAGTGTTTTCTTCTACGGGTTTGTCTTAATGGCGCTTCCAACAAGCAGACAACTTGGTTGTGTGCAGTGGCGGTGCGACATAGCTAAAGTTGGGCGGGCCGGTATGAAGGAAAGCCACTACTTTTTTCCTCACAGTACAATTTACTAATTGTCTCTGGACTGGACGGGTCATGGCCCATTTTCGTAGCACGTAGCTCCGCTAGTGGTTGTGCATCTTGGTCATCTGACCAGTTCCGACCAACAAAGGTTGAGAAGTTTCGGCCTTGTTAGGGGCATGTGAGAGATGTGTTCAATGAGTCCGTCTAGCTGGACCTATGGCATGTCATACGGCCTCTCTGGCGTCTTCTTCATAGGGGTGCTAATTTGCTATGTAGATCACGACCATTGACATCTCTTGTTCTTCGTCATTTGATGATTTTTCGGCCGCTGCTTATAGAAAACTTCAGCGTCCTTAAGATTTAAATATATTTTCTATTTCTTTATAAAAATATTATTTTAATAAAGGGTCTGTGTTATTTAGGGCATCTCCAAAGAAGACCCTCAAAGCTTCGGTACTATTGTTTGGATATAGTGTTTGGATTATTTTTGTCAACTTTTGTAATTTAATGGGACTCCTGTCGGTCCACGGAACGGTTCAGCCATCCTTTTTTCCATAAATTGAAACCTATTTGAGAAGCTTTGGGAGTGTCCGGACATCCAATTAACCAAACAAAAGCCATCACGTGGTCCTCCTCCTCCTCCTCTCAACCGCACATCACACACACATATGCACCACATGCATGCCCCCCTCTCCTCTCTCTTCTCCCAACCGAACAAATGATATTTTTTGTGATTAAGATTGGATGACTCCCTCCCACATCATGTCTACGGACCACGTCAGATTGTAAAAAGGACACTTAGGGTCCGTTTAGGGACTAGCCTTGGAGATGCCATTAATATTACATTCATCCCAAATTAGTTGTCATAGATTTGTCTACATATAGATGTAAATAACACTAAAATGTGTTTAAATACATCAGTATCTAGATAAATATAAAACAACCAATTGGAGACGAATGGAGTATATGGTTTAGACTTTCAGAGGAAAAACTGTACCCCTCCGTGTTAAAATAAGTGTCTCAATTTTAGTAGTACAACTTTGTACTAAAGTTTAACAAAAAAGCCATTGGACACACGTACAATACAAGTATACATGATCGCCCGTCCGTATTGCATATTCGTCTCTCGCCTGCGTAGTTGCGTTACTCCGTAGTAGAGGTAGAGCCGTACGTTCTCTCAAAAGAAAGAAAAATAACCTCGCCCGGATAAATGAATAAGCACACACGGCCACTTGACACGTGACTTTAACCCCGATATATGCAAGACAGCCATATGCAATGAGCAAATCCACACAAGTTACGTACGTGGATGCACGTGCATGCAGCCCCCGATTGACCGCGCGCGCTCTCTCTCTCTGTGCGTATAAACCGGAGACCGACGACGTTTACCGCACCGCCAGCGGAACCCGCGACGGCCGCCGCACGCACATGCCGTAGAACGTAGACGCAGCCGAGTCCTAGGCCTGGCCGCGGCCAGGTCCGCGTCGCCTTGTTTATACCTCGTCTCCGTCGTCGATCGATGTGTTCGAAGGTTCCAACGTCAACGTCGCGCGCTCGCAGCCATGGTTGTTGTTGCCGTCTGAGGAAACAGGTACACGTACATGTACACGGAACCATCCCAGCCGGTACTACGTACGGGGTACGCGATTCCCTTGCTCCAACCGAAAGTCGTCCGTGCATCCGACCCATCCATCGGCCGTCGCGCTCATTCGCTCGCAGGCGAAGACTAGTGCCACTTGGTCATTTTTCTCTTCTTTTTTGACGTTGCCGCTTGGTCTTGGCGTTCAAAATTGTTTGCACGATCGATGTCTATGGTCAGTACGCGCCAGAGGTTCATTCCTGCGCGCCCACATGGGCGGACGGGGGCGCAGGATGTTACAGATTCACACACACACACACACACACACACACACACGCGCGCGTCGTTCACCTTTGAATTATCCACCCGTGCCCTTTTCCTGCGTTTCTCCGTGGAAGGTTCATTATGCACAGTGCACTGGCTACTGGCTGGTGAAACCGCAGGTTGAAGGGCAGGGATGGAAAATCCACGAGGCTAGTAAAACTCCCAATAATTATTATGTTTTGGAAAAAGAAATGAAAATTTTATTGCACTTCCTGTCAGATGTATGTTCTAAATATAATACATCTATTCTAGCAAAACCGAATGCATTGTTTTTTCAAGAACACGGAAGAGAAAAAAAAACGACTGTATTACGGTGCGATGTGTTGGATGAGTGCATTTTCATGTGCGTGTAGGACTAAATTAGACGGCTACCACCATCATTGAGATTTAACAAAAATCTCAATCAACCTCGATGTCATAGTTATCTGTTTCAAAATGCAGTGCATATTAGATTTTTCAAAAGTCAAATGTGTGTATGTTTGACACCGCTTATAGTAGAAACTATCAACATCTACAATATCAAATAAATAAAGTATAAAAATACATTTCATTGTAGGTCTAATGATACTAATTTTGTATTCTGGATGTTGGTATATGCTTCTACAAACTTGGTCTAAAAGTAACTTGTTCGATTTTCGAAACAACTTAGTACAAACTACATTTTCAAAAACAAAAAGTATGACTATGTAACACAATCATTGTTGCCTAACCATGCATGCGCCGAGTACTACCGATGAACTTTATTATAAAGTAGAGATGATACCCCGACCGTTACCGCGGGAATTGTTTGCAACTATTTCAATGACATTTTTATGCAACATTAGTATTTGTATTAACAATATAAGAATCAAAACTGGAACAAGGCGAGTCAGTGCCTAGGCTCAGCTGCACCCGCGTTAAACAGACAATTCAAAAAAAACTAGAAAAATTCAAAAAAATCTGAATTTTTTATGGAAGATAATTTGGTGCGTGCGGTGCGCTCTAAATTTCAGATCATTTGGACATCTAAGTAGCTCTCGTTAAAAAAAACAAATTTAGGGTTTGTGAAAAAGTTTACTGTTCATGTACTGTTCTGACCCAATTTGATTTTTTTGCTGAAAGTTACTCGTATGTCCAAATGATCTAAAATTTGGAGCACACCTCACACACCAAACTATCTTTCATGCAAACAAATTGGATTTTTTGAATATTTTTAGTACTTTTTTCTGAATTTTCTCTTCACCAGGTGCAGATGAGCCTAGGCTCAGAACTGGATATTCGTCAAAACTAAAATAATATAATTTATTGTAGAATATTTAATGAGTATGCGTACCATGCATGGTGCATGTTAATGTATCTCTTCCCATGCATGGAAGCATGGTGAGTTGGCATAGTTTCACATTAAGTGAACTACTTGTTAATGTGGGCATTTTCTTATGCATGGTGACATGGTGAGTTAGCATATAGTTGCATCTTGAAGGAATTAGAGTTAGTGAGGATCAACTATTTAGGTATATAATATGAGTCCAGTAAAGGACGGTCTATGAAATGTTACTTAATATAGAAACAATTGTGAGATACAAGATCGATTCGCTACTCGCATGAGTGAAACCGTAGTTGATAAGGAGAAACCATTGAATCCATAGTTCTAAGCCAGTCGTATACAAACCAAAGAACTCTAGTATTACGATGACCCCAAAATGCCTATACCCAGGAATAGTAATTTTCTAAAACATCACTTTTTACAAAGATGTCAATAATCACACCAACTTGGTGCAATTAAAGACCACCTCTTTTACATAATGGATATATGATTTCCCCCCAAAAAAAATTCATCACCACATAGCCAAATGGCCCAACAAAGCACCCAAAGCCAACTGTTTGTAATAGACATGACTATCACTCTAGCCATGTGTATTTACTTCTTAAACATGCAACTTTGGTCAATTAAAACCACAAAGTTGTCATACTATGAAATTTTTTGCATACCAAATTTTGATTATCTTAATTATTACCGCACAACTCTGAGATCACAACGGCACTAGGACACGTGAGAACAACCTCGCCCATCTTCTTCCCGATTGATACCACCAAGACGCATCCTCCCCCCTCTCCCTTTCTTCGTTCCACTTATCTTATGGCTAATCTATTGTCATTTTTTTCCTCCAGCTTTGTCTATGGCGTCAAATCAGGGTGCCACCGTGCGCCGATAAGGCCATCATCTAACCCTGAGGGGAGTTTCTTATCCCTCGAGCCAACAATACCCTCCCTCTTGTCATTGTCACATGTCATCATCATTGTCGCCACTTCTATGGTCCTTCTCCCTCTTCCTCTTCCTCCTGACACTTTTCCTCTTTTCTCTCCTCCTTCCCTTATTACTCCTCCCACCGCTTATCGCGCCCAGGACAACAACATGAGTAGAGCAGTTCGGACGCTAGCCAAGACTTCTTACCCAATGTAACTAGATAGTTTTCGCAAATAAATGTAACTAGATAGTTCAATATTTTTTTAGATAAATAATTCGATTTTTAAGTTGATCTATATCATTTTGTGTCATCCAGATCAGAGTTAGATCAGTTTCGAGACGATCGACAAGGGAAGAGGAAGAGGGTTGGTTTGATCACTGGTTGGCAACCTACCGCGTGGATATGCTGACTATTTTAATAGGTCGGGCAAAGGATGCAGGACAGGTAGGTGGCCTAGTTCCACATCTAGTAGACGGCGGGATATCCATTCTTCAATATGCTGATGATACTATCATATTTATGGAACATGATATAGCGAAAGCAAGGAACATGAAGCTGCTGCTTTGCTTATTTGAACAATTGTCTGGGCTTAAAATCAACTTCCACAAGAGCGAATTGTTTTGCTTTGGAAGAGCAAATGATGACCGGGACTCGTATCAACAATTGTTCGGATGTGAATTGGGTTCTTTACCATTTACGTATTTAGGGATACCCATTCATCATCGTAAGCTAACTAATATTGAGTGGAAATGTATTGAGGATCGTTTTGAAAAGAAACTGAGCTGTTGGAAAGGAAAGCTCATGTCATATGGAGGTCGATTAATTCTGATTAATTCGGTCCTTACTAGTATGCCTATGTTTCTGTTATCCTTTTTCTTGGTTCCGGTTGGAGTTAGGAAAAGGTTAGATTTCTATCGATCTCGATTCTTTTGGCAAATTGATGAGCTTAAACGGAAGTATAGACTTGCGAAGTGGGATATTATCTGCAGACCTAAGGACCAAGGTGGCCTAGGTATTGAAAATCTGGAAATCAAAAATATATGTCTCCTTAGCAAGTGGCTTTTTAAGTTGTCATCTGAGACGGAGGCCACTTGGGCACAGATTTTACGCAATAAATATCTCTTTGCTAAAACCTTGGCTCAGGTGACTGTGAGACCTTCCGACTCGCCCTTTTGGAAGGGTTTGATGAGAGTTAAACAAATCTTTTTCAACAAGACTAAATTTATTGTTGGGAATGGTACCACGACGAGGTTTTGGGAGGATACGTGGCTTGGGGAGACCCCACTAGCACTTCAATATCCTTCTTTGTATAACATAGTCCAACGTAGAGGTGCCTATGTTGCTACTGTTTTACAATCCGTTCCCCTCAATATCAACTTTAGGCGGACGCTTGTTGGAAATCGTTGGGAGGCCTGGCTCCATCTGGTTCGTCGTTTAATGGATGTCCGGTTGTCTTCTAACCCTGAGCATTTGCATTGGAAACTTACTAAGAACGGTGTGTTCTCGGTCAAATCAATGTATCAGGATGTCATTAACTCTACTGTCATCCCTACCTCCTTACATGTTTGGCAAGTTAAAGTACCCTTACGTATTAAAGTGTTTATGTGGTTTGTGCATAAACAAGTCATTCTGACTAAGGATAACCTTGCAAAACGTAATTGGGTAGGTCCGTCTCGATGTAGCTTCTGCGATCATTCTGAAAACATCAAACACCTCTTTCTCGATTGCCCGTTGGCTAAGATTCTGTGGCGGTCGGTTCATATTGCTTTTAATATTAGTCAGCCCACCTCTATTAGTATGTTATTTGGAACATGGCTAGATGGGGTGGATTCTGACATTGCAAGACACATTCGGGTTGGCGTTTGTGCACTTTTGTGGGCAATATGGAATTGTAGAAATGACTTAGTCTTTAACCGATCAACAAACATTCACTTTTTGCAGGTTATCTTCAGGGCCACGGCGTTCATCCGTATGTGGTCGCTACTCACTCCGACGGAGCCCAGGGAGCGTTTGGTTACTGCGTCTACCCGATGGGAGATGGTAGCTCGGGATATTTTCAACCGGTTTGGATGGCGGTCATGTAATAGGATAGACATGTATTGATCCTATTGTTTTGCCAGCCGGTTGTGGCTTTGGGCTTTTCTTATTTACAGATTTTGTTATAGTTTCTACTATGACCTTTCGGTACTATGCTACTGGTTTATTCTTTTAATAATATGAGCCGTATGCATCTTTCTGATGCAAAGGCTGGGGCACGTCCCCTTTTCCAAAAAAAAAAAACCGCGTGGACAGTATATGTTTCTAGCTAGGTTGGAATCGGGTAATTTAAAGGCAAACGATGAGGTTCAAGAACCATACTGTTACAGAAATGCATAGCTAAGAATCTACCGTCGCGCAAACCATGCCGCCCACGTTTTAAAATCACCTACTAGTATTTTTCATCTTTTTTTGGCGAAACGATTACATCGTCTAGCTTGGATCAGCAAATTAAGTGTCGACATCTTGCTTGCACAAGCATACGCACATATCCTACTTGGTGTAGTATATACACACATACGGCCGGCCGCGGCTGCTAGGTGCTAGCGATACATGGAACCTAGCTTCTTAGCAATTAAGTAGGACTACTTGTCCATGAAATCCAGTCGCTGGATGTATATCGCCCGTACATATATTTGTAGAAGCGTAGACGGGACTTGGCTGCTGCGTTGTGTGTGTTCAAGTCCTGAAGATTATTGTTCTGTCACACATCAAGAATTGAAAGGTCAATCTGTAGAATTGCATGCATTACATATGTTGTCCAGTAGGTACGCACGCGGCTCGGTTTTTTTTTTACTATCCCACCCGTCAGTCCATCTAGGCCAAACTGCCAGTCCATGGCCCCATGTGATATATCGCGCGAAGAGCATTGTGCTCGTTTTCCTCCCTTCTCTCTGAAAAAATAACAACGGGGGTGCCGAGTCAGAAAGTTGGAATAACATTCACCCGGTTGGCAGCCTGCACGGCAAGTCTATGGGTTCAGATGTAAACAAAAGGTAGAAATGTTTTGATGCGGTCAACCATACCCTTCGAGAAACATGTTAATTAGTAGTAGTAAGATGAACCATAGTACTCCCTCCGTAAAAAAAATACTCATTTAGATCGTTAGTACTATTATATTTCTTTACGGAGGAGTAGTAGGTACTAGCTGTTGGAGAAGAGTCAATTGCAAGAAACTACCATACTTGTGGCTAGGTTTGTAAAAAACCACTAAGTCGCTAATCCGTTGCAAAAAAACACTGTAATTTCTTTAATCTTATTACAAAAGCACTAATCGGGTAATTTGGTACGTCTGATCGCTTTTTGACAAATGGAGCCTCATTGTAAGGATCTGACATGGCAAAAAATTAACATGCACACCCCTGAAACAAAAGAAGAAAACGCAATCAGCCACCGCTCCCGATTTGGGCTGCCCAAGCAGAGCAGCAACACGCGGCATGGGGCTCGTCGCCGGGGAGCACAGGGCATGGGTAGAGTCGCGCGGCTGATGCGGCAGTCGGCGACGGAGCTGGCCGGTCGAGTGGGCCGCGCCTCGTCCCTGCGGTTCGTCTCCTGCTGCCGCGGCTCGCCTCTGCTCGCTCCAGTGATGCACGCCGCTGCTTGCGCTCCCGCACGGCGCGCCGCCGCCCCGTTTCTTGCGCCGTCGTGCTGGTTTCTTGATGTAGTGATGCACGCCGCCACCAGCACTCGAGCTATGCGTGGTGGCGCCGCTGCTTGCAGCCTTGTTGCGCGCCGCCGTTTTCCCCAACCGGCCCGACGTCCTCTCTGCACGCCACCTCCCCAACGGCTCTCTGCGGGCATCATCCTCCGCTCTGCGGCCGTCCGCGCGGACGAGGTCCGCCTCCAAAGCCTCTTCAAGGAAGCCGCTAGTGCTCGGCGTGCTGGACATCGGCGGCGTCAAGCGGCGGGCAGTGCGGCTTCCCAGAAGGGCGGCGACTCATCGGCGGCGCAGCAAGTCATCGACGAGCACCGCGCCTCCTTCGACCATGACGATGGGAGGAGCGGCGACAGGACGATGGTCGGCGATCTATTGGACATGCAGGCGGCAGAGGTCAGCCGTGACCGCGCCGCCGCCAAACACACAACTCGTCCACACGCGGGGGGAGGGGAGGGTCTGATTGCTTTTCTTTTTTTAGATCTAGGGGTGTTTGTGTTATCTTTTTTGCTAAGTCAGTACCTTACAATCTGCCCCCACTTGTAAGAAAGTGATTAAACAAGCCAAATCACCCGATCAGTGTTTTTTACAACGACTTAAATGATTTTGCGGTGTTTTTTGCAACGGATTAGCGACGCCGCAAATGTGATAGTTTCTTGCAATTGACTCTGTTGGAGAAAGGCATAGCTCCAGTAAAGGAAGAAGAACACAATCTCAAACCACTGTCCAGACAAGAACTGAACCACGAACCTGCTTAGCTAGAGTAGCCTGGAAACGAAAGCGAAAAAGATGAATCAACAGTCGACGTCCCTAAGTAAAGATAGAAAACTACCTTTCCCGAGGATAAACCCCTAACCTGGCGACTTGTCACACAAGCTAGCTAGCCAACTTGGCGTGGAAAAGCGTGTGGCACATTCCAAAGAAGTTACGTAGCCGCCTCGAAGCTAGCCCAGCCTAGAACTTGATTCACGATAGTAACATGTACCCACGAGCTGCACCGCACGTACTGCCGTTTTCGACCAGAAACTCAAGGAACAAAGGAACCGTCGACCATGCATTAGTTTCAACGCTCACAGTTTATATAATCCCATGCCCATGCCCAATCGCAGCTCACAACTCGCAAGTCACCAACGCACGAGCCGTAGCAGACGCACACGTAAGCCCCGTCCTCGAATTTATTGGACACGCCGGGCGATCGTACGCCCACCCGTAGCCATAGGCTTGTAGCTCAGCTTCGCTTGCTATAAAGCCAGCCATGTCCCTTCCTCCTCAGCTCAAACCATCCAGCCTCCAGAGCCACCACCGCACCATCGCGAGTCGTCGCATCCTCCCCTCCTCCACGTGCAGCACCAGCAGCAGCCTCCCGTCGTCTTCGCTCTCCGCCGGCCGTCCGGGGCGACGCTGTGCTCGTGCGCTCGGTGGCGGCAGGCAGCTCGTCGTGCGGTGCGCGTCCGTTGGGCCGTCTGAGGTGGTTCCTGCTAGCAGTAGCATCGGCGGAGGCGGTGCTTCTTCCGACATGGCAGGGAAGGGCGGTGCTTCGGTGCGCGTCAAGGCGGTGGCGACGGTTAAGGTCACCGTCGGCGGGTTCCTCGATGGGCTGAGGCCGTCCAGGACCATGGACGATGTGAAGGACCTCATCGGCAGGTCCATGGAGCTCGAGCTCGTCAGCGCCGAGCTTGACGCCAGTAAGTATACCATGTCCTGGAACATTGACATGCATGCACGCATATACTTTTGCATGGTTTTGTAAACTAATTTTGGTCTATAAAAAAGGCACAACTTTAGTTTATCGTGGTGAAAATGCAACCTGCACCATTTCGTGGCCCAAATTAAGATCTTATCAGGCGAAGGCATTATAAGGACAACACCACAAAGAAAATTCAAACGGTCGACCGGCCTGTGGGACGGCTAAACACGGTAGTAGAATTAATTGATCGACGGACGAATGAATAAATGAATCAACTAACTACTCCTATATAGCTAACAGATGTGCTATTGAAGCAAAGGCCAGAGATCGACGGGTGCGCAAAAATCATCCATCGATCATAGAGATGCACAAGTTGCCTGGAGGAAAAATCATCAGTCGTTTTCTACAATTTATTTCGTTTGGTTCGACTAGTTTTCACACTTTTTTCCTGTTATAAGACAATAACTTACTCGTTCTTTTTGAGGTAAAATCTAGTACTGTACTACGTTCTCAGTCAACTTGAGCGGCGATACAATTTGTTATAAAAAGTCAACCATAGTTTAAGTGACCAGTCCTAATTGAGTTACTACCAAAACAAGTATATTTATGGATAAACCATAGCAGGTTGAGACGCTGTGTTAGCAGCCCTCGTTAATTTCGTCATGCAAAACGTCATAAGCTGGAAAGGTTTAAAAGTACTATTGGTGCGACTTTGTCCCTCCTCTTATCTCAGTAGGAATTTTTGTTCGACTTAGATCGGTGCAAAGACCCTCATGCCACTATATATCCTTTTTTTTTGCCCTGCCACTATATATCCTGACTAGAGTAATAACGACCCATTTCACCTTGTTTGAACCATTCTTTTTTTACTTGTTTGATGCATGCATGGTCATCACCTAGTATTACATCTGATTGCGAAAATTAAAACTTTGTAAAAACAAACCTGGTCACCCGTGCGCGTATAGCAGCTTGCAAGTTCAGCTGTGTCATGGAGTACTGCTTGAAGCTAATCGCGCTATGAATGCAGAGACGGGGAAGGAGAAGCCGACGATCAAGAGCTACGCCCACAAGGTGGCCGACAACGACCTCCACGTCGTCACCTACGAGGCCGACTTCAACGTGCCGGCGGGCTTCGGCCCCGTCGGCGCCGTGCTGGTCGCCAACGAGCACGGCACGGAGATGTTCCTGGAGGACGTGAAGGTGGTCACGGCCGGCGGCAACTCCGACGTCATCCGCTGCGACTCCTGGCTGCCGCCCAAGTCCGGCGACGCCAAGCGCGTCTTCTTCGCCAACAAGGTAAGGAACCAAGTCAAGTCAGTCGCCTTGCCTTTCATCGGGAAGGTCTCCTCAGCTAACGTGCGAACGCGATCTCCGTAGAATTTTTTACCTTGAACGAGACTGGATCGACCGGAGATTAGGCCAAGTCGCTGTAGTTTAATTAGGGCTTTAGGCTATATGATCATCTGATAACTGTGCGTGGAACCATAAGTATGGCAGATTTGACGTGCATGGTCAGTTCTCGAATTTAAGGCACGTCAAGTCTCGTTATTTCGCATTAGATGCACGGCGATCTGCGCTGGGCATGGAGGCAGACAGGCAGTCGAGAGCTAGTGGTGTCCAGGCTTCCACGCGATCACTGCACATGGAGCAACCGTGTGCACGTATACATTGCCTTTTTAGAACGTGCATATCGTGACTTGGTTGCGTAAAAAGTTGGCAGGGCACGCCCATGATCTCCCCGATAAATACGTACCGTACGTACGTGGCCCGCCCGTACGAGTTTCCAACCCGTGCGCGTGTGGCCCCCCAGGAGCTGCAGCTTGCTTGAATGAAAATAAAACGACATGCTAGAATCATCACTCGAAACAAACTATTGCCTCTCAGTATACTGTATAAAGAAAAGTAACTTTTGGCTGAAATTTGTGAACGTGGATCAACCGTGCAGCCTTACCTGCCGGGCCAGACGCCTCCGGGTCTCCAGGGCTACCGGAAGAACGACCTCGCCAAGAAGCGCGGCGACGGCACCGGGCAGAGGAAGGCCACCGACCGGGTCTACGACTACGACGTGTACAACGACCTCGGCTCCGGCGAGGAGCTCGGTGCCGCCGGCGCCCGCCCCGTCCTCGGCGGCAACAAGCAGTTCCCCTACCCGCGCCGCTGCCGCACCGGCCGCCCCCGCTCCACCAAAGGTACGCACACCACAAAGTCTCAAGAGATACGACGTACGTAACACACATCGTGCATGCATGCGCGTGTAGTGTACCACAGGGTGTAACTCGTGCTATGTGCGTGCGTGCGCGCGTACGTGCAGATCCGCAGTCGGAGACGAGGAGCGGCGACGTGTACGTGCCGAGGGACGAGGCCTTCTCGGAGGAGAAGAACGTGCAGTTCTCGGTGAAGACGCTGCAGTCGGTGCTCCACGCGGCGGTGCCGGCCGTGCAGTCCACGCTCATCGACCCCAACCAGGGCTTCCCCTCCTTCTTCGTCATCGACAAGCTCTTCGAGGACGGCGTCGAGCTGCCGCGCGCCGAGGACCTCGGCTTCCTCCGCGCCGCCGTGCCGCGCCTCCTCGAGTTCCTCCGCGACGGCCCCGGCGACAAAGTCCTCCTCTTCGACGCCCCCGCAAATGTCCAGAGTACGTTCCTAGTACCTTGTTTCTTCCTAACTTCCATATGCACGTGCATGCCAAGTAGCAAAAATGGAGTTTTTCATGCAATGCACGAACCTAATTAGTAAATGCGTGTCGATTGCCGAATGCAGAGGACAAGTTTGCGTGGTTGCGGGACGAGGAGTTCGCCAGGGAGACGCTCGCCGGGATCAACCCGTACGCCATCGAGCTTGTCAAGGAGTTTCCTCTCAAGAGCAAGCTCGACCCGGCGGTGTACGGCCCGGCTGAGTCGGCGATCACCGCCGAGCTGCTGGAGGCGCAGATGGGGCACACCATGACGGTGGCCGAGGCGGTGAAGAGCAAGAGGCTCTTCATGCTCGACTTCCACGACCTGTTCCTGCCCTACGTGCACAAGATCCGCGCCCTGCAGCACACCACCATGTACGGCTCCCGCACCATCATGTTCCTCACCGACGACGGCACGCTGCGCCTCCTCGCCATCGAGCTCACCCGGCCGGCCTCACCCACGATGCCGCAGTGGAGGCAGGTGTTCACCTCGTCCACGGACACCACCAAGTCCTGGCTGTGGCGGATGGCCAAGTCCCACGTCCGCGCCCACGACGCCGGCCACCACGAGCTCGTCACCCACTGGCTGCGCACGCACTGCGCCGTCGAGCCCTACATCCTCGCCGCCAACAGGCAGCTCAGCGAGATGCACCCCATCTACCAGCTGTTGCGCCCGCACTTCCGCTACACCATGCGTATCAACGCGCTCGCGCGCTCCGCCCTCATCAACGGCGGCGGCATCATCGAGCTCACCTTCTCCCCGCAGAGGTACGCCATGGAGCTCAGCTCCGTCGCGTACGACAAGCTCTGGCGCTTCGACATGGAGGCCCTCCCCGCCGACCTCGTCCGTAGGGGCATGGCGGAGGAGGACCCCACGGCGGAGCACGGCCTCAAGCTCGCCATCAAAGACTATCCGTTCGCCAACGACGGGCTCCTCATCTGGGACGCCATCAAGGGCTGGGTTCAGGCGTACGTTTCCAGCTACTACCCGAACAACGCCAGCGTCACGGGCGACGCGGAGCTGCAGGCGTTCTGGACGGAGGTGCGAACAGAGGGACACGGCGACAAGAAGGACGCGCCGTGGTGGCCTAAGCTGGACACGCCGGAGAGCCTCGCGCACACGCTCACCACCATCATCTGGGTCGCCGCGGCGCACCACGCGGCGGTCAACTTCGGGCAGTACGACTTCGGCGGCTACTTCCCGAACCGCCCCTCCATTGCGCGCACCAACATGCCGGTGGAGGAGCCTGTGGACGCCGCCGCCTTCGAGAAATTCCTGGACAACCCCGACCAGGCGCTCCGAGAATGCTTCCCGTCGCAGGTGCAAGCAACGCTGGTGATGGCGGTGCTGGACGTTCTGTCTAGCCATTCCCCCGACGAGGAGTACCTCGGAGGGATGGAGACTGCCCCGTGGGGCTACGACACCGCGGTGCGGGCGGCGTACCTGAGGTTCAACGAGCAGCTTAAGGCGGTGGAGGGAATCATCGACGGAAGGAACAAGAACAGGAAGCTGAAGAACCGGTGTGGCGCCGGCATCGTGCCGTACCAGCTCATGAAACCATTCTCGCAGCCCGGCGTCACGGGCAAAGGCATCCCCAACAGCACCTCCATCTGATCAAACAAAGCTCCAACAAAAACGATTTCCTTTAATCTAGCAGACTTGTTGTCCGTTATTTAATGTATTTGTTTATAAGCTTGACACTTCACACGTGTACTCTATATGTATATCCATTCTAATAGATTTTACTGATCTCATTCTTGACTGAACTGAATTTATTTATTGTGGATTTTACAACTTTGGTACTCTCTCCATTTCTTTTAATTTTGGATATAAGATTTGTCTCAAGAAAAATATTACCGCCACAAATGATCGTCCCCTACACTGGTGCTGAAGTTAGATTTGGTGAAAGCCTTCGACTCCATCAACTGGTGCACCATGCGGGGGATCATGGGGGTGTATGGATTCACGGCGTTCTGGTGTGACCGGATGGTTCTCATTTTCACTATGTTTTGACAACCCTATTTAATTTCTAGTATATATCAAATTATTTGTCCCCCCACAAAAAAGAATTATTTGTTGAAACAACCACATCAAC